>NC_083762.1:15089283-15144283 GCF_963514075.1 Conger conger | reverse complement strand
GAGTGAATGTGCTTGTGTGGTGTGGAGTTAATGTGCTTTTGTTGTGTGGAGTGAATGTGCTTGTGTTGTGTGGAGTGAATGTGCTTGTGTTGTGTGGAGTGAATATGCTTGTGTTGTGTGGAGTGAATATGCTTGTGTTGTGTGGAGTGAATATGCTTGTGTTGTGTGGAGTGAATAGGCTTGTGTTGTGTGGAGTGAATATGCTTGTGTTGTGTGGAGTGAATAGGCTTGTGTTGTGTGGAGTGAATGTGCTTGTGTTGTGTGGAGTGAATAGGCTTGTGTTGTGTGGAGTGAATGTGCTTGTGTTGTGTGGAGTGAATATGCTTGTGTTGTGTGGAGTGAATATGCTTGTGTTGTGTGGAGTGAATAGGCTTGTGTTGTGTGGAGTGAATGTGCTTGTGTTGTGTGGAGTGAATAGGCTTGTGTTGTGTGGAGTGAATGTGCTTGTGTTGTGTGGAGTGAATATGCTTGTGTTGTGTGGAGTGAATAGGCTTGTGTTGTGTGGAGTGAATAGGCTTGTGTTGTGTGGAGTGAATAGGCTTGTGTTGTGTGGAGTGAATAGGCTTGTGTTGTGTGGAGTGAATAGGCTTGTGTTGTGTGGAGTGAATAGGCTTGTGTTTACAGGCCGTGTGAGGGCCCCAGTCTGAGTTCTCTCAGTGACACTAAAACCTTTATGGTGTGATGACAAACAGCAGAGAGTAGATGTGTTTTGAATTTTGTGTTTTTGTTGCAATGGGACACTAATAACAGCTGTATGTGTGTGTGTGTGTGTGTGTGTGTGTGTGTGTGCGCATGTGTTTGTGTGTGTGTTTGTGTGTGTGCATGTGCGTGTGTGTGCGGGTGTGTGTGCATGTGTGTGTGTGTGTGCATGTATGTGTGCGTGTTTGTGTGTGTGCATGTGTGTGTGCATGTGCGCGTGTGTGTGCGTGTGTGTGTGTGTGTGCGTGTGTGTGTGTGTGCATGTGCGCGTGTGTGCATGTGTGTGTGTGTGTGTGTGCATGTGCGTGTGTGTGTGTGTGTGTGTGTGTGCATGTGCGTGTGCGTGTGTGTGTGCATGTGCGTGTGTGTGTGCATGTGCGTGTGTGTGTGCATGTGCGTGTGTGTGTGCATGTGTGTGTGTGTGTGTGCATGTGTGTGTGTGTGTGTGTGCGTGCGTGTGTGCATGTGCGTGTGTGTGTGCATGTGTGTGTGTGTGTGTGTGCATGTGTGTGTGTGCATGTGTGTGTGTGTGTGTGTGTGTGTGTGTGTGTGTGTGTGTGTGTGTGTGTATGTGTGTGTGTGTGTGTGTGTGTGTGTGTGTGTGCTGTGGTCCAGGCACGCACCGGCAGTCTGGTAGAGCCGTAGCAGTGAAAGTCATCGACAAAACCCGCTTCCCCACCAAGCAGGAACGGCAGCTGAGAAACGAGGTGGCCATTCTGCAGGTGTGACCTCCTCTCCCTATACCTACAGACTATCTCTCTGTCTGTCTCTCCGTCTGTGAGTCTGTGTGCCTGTCTGTCTGTTCTCCAAAGCCATATCTGAAGAGGTGTCTTGCCAATCCTAGTAATGTGCATATTCTTATATATTCATACCTATCCAACAGCTTCTTTACAACATCTTTGTCTGTATATATCCTTGTCATATTATGCCATTTTTTTTCTGTTGAGTTTCTAGGAGGGCCGCAATGGAAATAAGCCATTTTGGCATTACTGTGTTTTTGTATCCTCGATAATTTTAATTCATCATTTTAATATAAAGACTGCAGTGCAGAATTTTGTGTATTTTGAAGTTGTAAAATAAATCAATCAGTCAACAAACGCCACAAACGCTGCCAGTGCTTCACAGATATGTACTGTTTCATCATGTGGAGAGTACTAATCTAATCCATGAACTGGATTTTACACAGTGTGTAAATGTGATTTATTTTGTACCCATAATCTCCTCAGTTTTAACAACATGTCATAACATGAGTATGTATGTGTGTGTGTGTGTGTGTGTGTTTTTGTGTGTATGTGTATTCGTGCATGTGTGTGTGTGCATGTGTGTATTTGTGCATGGTGTGTGTATGCGCACATGTGTATTTCTGCATGGTGTGTGTGTGTGTATGTGTGTGTGTGTGTGTGTGCATGTGTGTATTCCTGCATGGTGTGTGTGTGTGTGTGTATACGTGCCTGTGTGTATGTGTGTGTGCGTGTGTGTATTCCTGCATGGTGTGTGTGTGTGTGTGCGTGTGCGTGTAGAAACTCTCACACCCAGGGGTGGTTCTGCAGGAGGGCATGTTCGAGACCTCGGGGTACGTGTTCGTCGTCATGGAGAAGCTCCATGGCGACATGCTGGAGATGATCATGTCCAATGAGAATGGCCGGCTGCCGGAACGGAACACCCGCTTCCTGGTCACACAGGCAGGGTCACTCAAGCTCCATTGTCTCGCTCACAACAAACAGTTTGCAGCAATTTCCTTGTTCTCTCGCTATTTAGTAATACTAATCGAAAATTATGTCTGGTAGTGATAGTAAGTTTGGAATGGCTTGCTTTCGTCGCTTCCGTTTCTCTTCTCGTGCACTGATTCGCTAGCTGGACAGCCAATCAGAGAGCTCTCTCTCATCGACGGCTCCGGGGGCTCCAACATGTTGAATCGGCGTCGGAGCCCTCCAAAACACGCCGACGGAGTGTCGGCGTGCGGGACACACCGGAAGAAGACGTCCGACGGCCGACCGTCGGTTTGGTGTGTCCCGGCCTTAAGGCCTCGAAGGTCGCTGCTTTTCTGATAAGAAACCAAGTCTGACCACAGGACCTCTGTGGAGACTTACAGACTTCCTCTGAGTGTTTTAATAAAGGGGGCATCAAAAGTCTCTTTTGCAATGCTCTCTCTCTCTCCCTCTCCCTCTCTCTCTCTCTCTCTTTATCTCTTTCTTTCTCTCTCTTTCTCTCTCTCTTTCATAAATATTAATGTTGTCTGGCCTCCAGTGCATTTTGATTTGATTAGACCATAAATATTATCCATTCACAGTCATAACTGTCACCTTAACTGTTCTTTGGGCTTTAATCTGAAGCCTGCAGGTATTTATGAGGACATCTAAGCTGATAAAAAGGCACACTATCACACTAATTACTGAAGTGACTGTATCCAAGTTAATGGAGGTAATAGGATCAAACAAATTGGCACTGTTCTGGCTGAATGCTTGGCTTTGTAGGTTCAGGATTATCAGTCTTTTATAGACTGCACAGTGAAATTGTCTCTGGGATTCTTGGCTTCTCCTCAAGTTAAGAATTCATAAGCCCACATAAATAACCTAAGACTGGGAAGCATTAATGGGAGATTAGGCCCGTTCTTTAGATACGCTTGCGACTGCTGGTCTAATTCCACTTTAATCCTTTAGATTCTGGAGGCGTTACGGTACCTGCACATGAAGCGCATCGCCCACTGCGACCTGAAGCCAGAGAACGTTCTGCTGGCTTCTCCTGACCCCTTCCCTCAGGTGTGTGCGTGTGTGAGAGTGTGTGTTTGTGTGAGTGTCTGAGAATTTATGTGTGTGTCATAGTGGTGAATATTGACAATTGCTTTAAAGACAAGCTGAAATCAAAAATACCTTTTTCCTCAATCTTGTCAATTCCTCATAACCTTACAGCATTCTCATTTGACGTCAGTCAAATCGACTCCCTGCCCTTCAAAAATTCCCCGAAAGATTTGTTTCACTCGTGTATACATCATATCGAGGACGCTAGTGCTGCTCTAACTGTTCCAACTTCCCTTTAAATTCTAAAAATTCAATACGGCAGCATATGACCTGTCTGTATGCATAGAAGTGAACACACTTGTCCCCTAGCCCCCTACAGTCCAGCTATGGTTTGTGAGCTTTTGCTGGACTTTATGTGCATCTTTACTCTTCCCTCATTCCTCCTCCTCTCTTCTCTTTCTCTTCCCCCTCTCTCTCCCCCCTCCCTCTCTCTTTCTCTTTCTCTTCCCCCCTCTCTCTCCCCCTCCCTCTCTCTCTTTCTCTTCCCCCCCTCTCTCCCCCCTCCCCCCTCCCCCCTCTCTCTCTCTCTCTCTCTCTCTCGCTCTCTCTTCCTCTCTCTCTCTCTCTTTCTCTCTCTCTCTCTCTCTCTCTTTCTCTCTCTCTCTTTCTCTTCCCCCCTCTCTCCCCCCTCCCCCCCTCCCCCTCTCTCTCTCTCTCTCTCTCTCTCTCTCCTGCCCCCCCTCTCTCTCTCCCCAAGGTGAAGCTGTGTGACTTCGGCTTCGCCCGGATCATCGGGGAGAAGTCATTCCGCCGTTCGGTGGTGGGGACCCCGGCGTACCTGGCCCCCGAGGTCATCAGTAGCCACGGTTACAACCACTCCCTGGACATGTGGGCGGTGGGCGTGGTCCTGTACGTCAGCCTGAGCGGCACCTTCCCCTTCAACGAGGAGGAGGACATCGGCCAGCAGATCACCAACGCGGCCTTCATGTACCCCCGCCAGACCTGGGCTCCCATCTCCGTGCAGGGTGAGGCTCGTCTGGGGGCTGGCGCCATTGCCCCCTCCTCATGGCTAACCGCTAACGCCGTAGCATCCCGTACCCTCCTCATGGCTAACCGCTAACGCCGTAGCATCCCGTACCCTCCTCATGGCTAACCGCTAACGCCGTAGCATCCCGTACCCTCCTCATGGCTAACCGCTAATGCCGTAGCATCCCGTACCCTCCTCATGGCTAACCGTTAACGCCGTAGCATTCCGCACCCTCCTCATGGCTAACCACTAACGCCGTAGCATTCCGCACCCTCCTCATGGCTAATGGCTAACACCGTAGCATCCCGTACCCTCCTCATGGCTAACCGCTAACGTGGTAGCATTCCGCACCCTCCTCATGGCTAACGGCTAACACCGTAGCATCCCGTACCCTCCTCATGGCTAACGGCTAATGCCGTAGCATCCCGTACCATTCTCATGGCTAACCGCTAACGCCGTAGCATGTGGGCCGACATGGCTCAGGCAGTAAGAGCGGTTGTCTGGCAGTCGGAGGGCTGCCGGTTCGATCCCCTGCCCGGGCTGTGTCGAAGTGTCCCTGAGCAAGACACCTAACCCCCAAATGTTCCTGACGAGCTGGTCGGCACCTTGCATGGCAGCCAATTGCCGTCGGTGTGTGAGTGTGTGTATGAATGAGAAGCATCAATTGTACAGCACTTTGGATAAAGGCGCTATATAAATGCCAACCATTTACCATTTACCATCCCATACCATTCTCATGGCTAACCACTAAAGCTAAGCAGGCATACCACCCTGTACCCTCCTCATAGCTAACCGCTAAAGCCGTAGCATCCCATGACTCTGTTAGTGTAAGCACTGGGCCTCATTTCTGATTGATTTTCCCTTTTCACCATCGGGCTGGGACGTGAGTATTAGCACCCCGTCGACCTCCCCACAGGCAGACCAGGTACTCACATTTCTCATTCTCTATTCCAGCCGTCAATCTCATCAAAAACCTGCTGCAGGTGACCGTCAGACGCAGGTTCAGTGTGGGGAAGGCACTGGGACACGCCTGGCTTCAGGTGAACCCCCTTCCCTCCCCCCACCCCGTCACTTCACCCTTCATTTGGGGTTTTCCTAACCGTGTGCGCCCTAACCCTGCTTTCAGCGGGATGATGTCACAACTCGGCCAATTCGTGTTGCATCTGAATTAATCATCCCACAGATTACAGTGTTCATGTGGACCCTCCTGGTGGGAAACTTGTATAGACCATAAAACCGACACCACTTGAAAGCAGGGTAATGGCAGGGTCTTCCCAGTCCAACCAGAGTACCGGGAGGAAACTCTACACAGAAAGGGTCTCGAACCCAGAGGGGACAGTGCTACCCACCGCGCCACTGTGCCTCCGGACTCAGGTCTGACACTCACCCCCCTCCTCCGCCCCTCCGCCTCTCAACCCCTCCACCCCTCCCTTCCTCCGCCCCTCTTCCCCTCCCCTCCTCCACCCCTCCGCCCCGCCCCTCCACTCCTCCACCCCTCCACCCCTCCACCTCTCCGCCCCTCCGCAGGACTTCCAGCTGTGGTGTGACCTGCGGGAGTTCGAGCTCCGCCTGGGCCGCTGCTACCTCACGCACGAGAGCGACGGAGACCGCTGGAGGAGCTACGCTCTGGAGCGCGGCCTCCCCTTCCCCGAGCACCTGGCCCAGTGTGCCCCTGACCTCTGAGTTCACAGGTCAGAGGTCAGGCAGCGCCATCCTCGGAGGGGAAGAGGCGCTGTCCACCGTGAAGGCGAGGGGCTGGCTCCGACGCGTATGCTAGGCAGGTGCGGATGCTAGGCAGATGCGGATGGGAGATTGAAGTCGCACTGTTCCTGCGGCTGTTTTTTTTGTCTTTTTAGAAAAATAAATGCTCTAATTTTTGCTAATTAAAATATTTATGCACAATCCCCTGATGAATATTCATTTTGTCGAATTCTGTTATTCTATACTCAAGATTTTACCGTTTCTGTAAATAAGGAAGTGGCTTCTGGGTAGAGCCTGAAAAGCCATGTTAAAGGTGGAAGAGTAGTTGACGGGCCGGCACTCTCAAAGGGGTGGGATAAACCGTGTTGTGGTTTGAGCGTTATTACCGTCATAAGTCTGAAATTACCTATTGTACCTTTAAGTCACCCCACTGTTGTAGTTCACCCTGTGGCCCATACAGGCACTGATCTCTGACTGGAGTCTTTTGCACAGGTGGTTGTTTTACTGATATATTTTCTGTTATTCCTGCACTTAAAAATGGGAAAATTAAAAAAAGGCACACACTACAAAACATTTTACCCTGCTTAAGCTTTTCTTTCACAGATGTTGTGTCTGAATGCACTCCAGGGGCTTTAGTATTGGGGATGTGGGAAAACTAGTAATGAAGAAAAAACAATAAAGTGAGTGTGTGTGTAGTAAACAGAAGATAAACAAAAAAATTTATAAAACAGCCTGTGTAGTCATGTTTGGGTCTTCAGTCTCCCCCCAAAAAAGCACTGGTCTTCCTTTTCACTGTGTGTCCAGTAAATAATCATCTATTACTTTCAAGGTGTGAGATCACACAAAAATGCAATGCAATGGAGAGAGTTTTAAAACAAACATTCCAAAGATTAACCTGCCATTAGTTAGTATTTAACAATTAGGCTACCTTAATGTATTATTTACATGATTATTTATACTTGGAAAAAGCAAAGGATAAACCTAATACTAATTAACCATCAACAATTGTATTAACTGATTTTTTTTTATGTCGGGGGGGGGGGGGGGGGGGGGTGAACTGTGAACTGTGTGAACTGAACCCACAGCCTTTGTACTGTGAAACCAATGTGGCCGTCACTGTGGTGTGTTAATGAACTTGAGCGTGGGGGTCATACGCTCCCAGGTGAGAAAATAAAGAGGCGCACACACATTTATACATTTGAATCCATTTTCCCTTTTTTTAATCATCAGAATTGTCACTTCTTTCCGAACCGAGTGTGTGGAAGTGATTCACAGGCATGATTCGTGGGGGGGTGCGGGGGGGTGCGGCAGGGTGGGGGGTGGTGGGGTAGTGTAGTGTATTATGGAGAAAATGACCAGGGGGCAGCGCGAAGGGGATGAAGAAGGCCGTCCTGAAGTCCACAGATTGACCTAGCGCAAGGGAATTAAACGAACCGCTGACCTGCTTTCACCTATGTTGTGTGAAGAGTTGCGAATGAAAGAATCTGGGCCTAAGTCCCCCCGTTCACTGGTTTGGGAGGAACAGTTCTATTTTCCGGGGATTCCACCCAATCGAGTTCTCTCTCTCCCCCGCTTCAACCCCTTTCTTATTTTCTCTCTCTCTCTCGCCAACGTGCGTAGCTTCAGTTTAAGTCAATGGAACTGTTCCTCCACTCTTCCTGTCCACCGGGCCATCTTTAAGGGACAGGTCCTACCTGTCGAGAAGCGGAGAGGGGGAAGGACTTTGCCTGTCGGTGAGTTCTGGAGGTACCATCTCAACATGTTCGAAACCTGCTTCTCACCAATACGTTTCCAGTCAAGTAACTTGCCAAACCCATGAGGCTACCCCACGTTTCCCCCTGTATGAAAACCCAACTCCCAATTCTGTGCCTCTTTATTATGTTTAGGGAAGAGGGGGGGGGGTCAAGAGAGCCTGAATTTCCTCATTCTATTCTATGTGCTCCTCTGTATACATTTCTAGTTGTTCACTATTCGCCGGTAGTATTTTGGCGTGAAATCGGTGGCTCTCCTGGCAAGTACAGGATAGGGAGCGACCACCTTCCCCCTGGCCTCAGGGCACCCGCCGAACTTCTGCGCTTTGGGTCCAAGCTGACCCACAGTCAATTTTCAAAAACATACAAAACAACATTGCTACATATGAAGAGCCAGGGCCTGATGTAGATGTAGATACCACCTATACCATTAAGCCATTACCTGGCTAACTTAGTAGAATGTTCTAGCAACACGTAACATGGTGGCAGTTCCGAGAATGCCGTGTACCAGCCGGTACTTGGGTTCAAAAGGTTGGGGGTCTACACGTGAGATTAGGAAATGACAGGACCCTTGACATGCCTAACAGTGCACCGTGACATCATCGCATGTGTTTGGGACAGGGTGGGGCAAGGACTCGGGGAAGAAATTTCACAAGGACAGAGTTTCTACAACAAACACAGCATGCGTCTGCAAAAAATCATCACCACCCTCATCATCGACATCATCAACATCATCATCGTCATCATCATCCAACTTTATTCAAAAGGACAATTAGTCTTGTTTTCTTTCTCCACAAAAAATATTACGTTAAAAGGAGGAGAGGGAGAGGGAGAGGGGAAACGGAGAAGGGGGGGGTGGGGGTTTGCTCAGACAACCACAGGAGAATACACAGGTTGGGAGTTTTTGGATTGAAGGTAAATTGCACTACAGGTTACTGATCTCAGTTTCTTCCCATCTCAGACATGGAGCAGAATGTCTGAACTAAATAAATAAATAAATAAACACAGGTCCTCACGAGATGCCCGTTCAGGCTTGTCCTGTGACTGGTGGATGTGTGCACATGTGACCAGCCGTCATGTCTGATGTAAGACTATGGTGGGGAGGGCTAGAACATCTGAGCAAATCCCCCCCCGCCTTTCCCCGCTATCTCGGGGCAGTGTTTTGGATGTGGGGGTGTGGGGTAGGGGAGGGGGTTTGGGTGGGGGCAGGAGCACGAAGGGGAGGGAGAGAGGGGGAAAGGAGAAGGGGGGAAAGGGAGATTTTACAAGTCGCTTTCTCCGTAGAGGGCGCTGGAGAAGGAGATGTAGTCCAGGGCGCCGGATGGGATGTCCGTTCCCACGAACTTGGTCATGCGGGTGATGCAGTACTCCGCCTGCTCTGGGGGCAGCTCCCTGCGCAGCTCCTCCACTGTGATGTAGGCCTGGCGGGAGGAAATGCAGAGGAAAACCGTTATACAGCAGTTATAACACAAACTGATTATGATTATAGAGCGGTTATAACACAGGAGGGCATCAGAGGAGAATACTCTTATACAGCATTTCTAACATGAATATATTACTGTTACAGAGCAGTTATAAATCAGGTGATCACGGTTATACAGCGGTTATAACAAAGAGTATACAGTTATACGGTTGTTATAGAAACAGGATAGGATCAGAGGAGAATACAGTTATATAATGGCTATGGCATTAACCAATTACAGTTATACAGTGGTTACAACATGGACAGATTAAAGTTATACAGATGTTATAACACAGGAGGGAAACAGGCAAATACAGTTATACAGATGTTATAACATGAACAGATTAATACAGTGGTTATAATCTGAACATATTACAGTTATACAACGGTTATAACACGGGGGAAACCGAGGAGAACAGACAACTGTTATACAGAGGTTATAATAGGAGGGGATCAGAGGACAATACTGCTATACAGCTGTTATAACATGAACAGATTACTTTTATACAGCAGTTATAACACAGGAGGGGATCTGTCAGAGAGACAGGGACAGGAAGTAATTGAATAAGTGCGTCTGTGCATGCGTGTGTGAGTCAGTGTGTGAGTTTGAGAATGTGTGAGGGTGTAGACAGAGAGAGAGAGAGAGAGAGAGAGAGAGAGAGAGAGAGCGTTCACCTTGTCTGAAGCCAGGATCTTGAAGGAGGCCATGACCTGTTCAGCGGTGTCAGTCTCCGCGGTCTCGCGGGTCATGAAGTCGATGAAGGCCTGGAACGTGACCACACCTGTGTTGTTGGGGTCCACCAGGGTCATGATGCGGGCAAACTCCACCTCACCCTATCAGAGGAGAGGTCAGGGGTCAGAACGGAGCGGTCGCTCTGGAAACGGCACGCGCCTCGCCGGGCGTCCAACACTCACCAGATCGTAGCCCATGGAGATCAGGCAGGCACGGAAATCGTCGGGATCCATCATGCCATTCCTCTTCTGCAGGGGGAGGAACGAGAAACATGTTCACAAATCCTGCACTTAACCTGCTCGCACGTTTACACAGGGCTAAAGTGACGCATCCCTGTTAATATAATTACATTTCTTGTGTCATTACAGATCTTCTGACAGCTTGTATTTGATTACGTTTAGTTAATTACCGACTCATTTCACTTGCCAGGTTCAATTTGCATTGAACAACTTCTCATTTCCCATTGTTAGTTCCGCATGTACTCCCAATATGTAGCCTACTTCGACTGACCTGTTTTCCATCTGTAGATTATCAGCATTACAGGCCATTTACTGTTCATACATTATTCCCGTTATAAAACGTGTATGTTGCCGTCAGCATTTTATTCCCATAATAGATGCACCATCATCATTCAATATATTCATCCCATTGCTAAATGATCTTATAATTACATTTGAAATGCATTTCTGTGTTCTGTGGCTCCCGAGTGCAATCAATGGGTTGTATTTTCTGGCCGCTTAACTCCATTGATCAAACCGGAGATAGCAGGTTAGATTCATTATACAATTTTTCCAGGACAAGCCGTTTCCTGTTTCTCATGTTTGAGCTGTTGGAAACAGCTGAGTGGAGCTTGTTCACTCTCCCTCTTGTTCCTATCATGGTCGTCAAATTACATTATTCATTTTAAATGTGGAATACCACATTCACAGTGGCACGCTCAAGAAAGCTTGATATTTCTATAGGAAAGTCAGCCTTCTGACGGCTAGATTAACTGAATTTGGACTGGTTTGACATTTTGGAATCGATACAGCTGCATCTTAGACACTTGGATCGGTGAATCGGTTTGAACTGGTGAATCTTTACACCCCAAGCAAGAATTTATCCCCCTGGGGGGCACAGGTGATTACTGGCCCACAGGACACAACCCTTCCGTGGGAACATCCACGTTAGCTGGCCACGCCTCCTGTCCTTTAGAAACATTACATTACAGTCATTTAGCTGACGCTTTTATTCAAAGCGACTTAGGGTTGGTTAGCAGGGGCCAATCCCCCCTGGAGCAATGCGGGGTTAAGGGCCTTGCTCCAGGGCCTTACAGGCCTTACACCAGGGCTTGAACCATAAACCCTCCAGGTCCCTGTCAAGCACCTTAACCACTGGGCCACAGGCTGCCCTGTTCTTCCAATGCCAAAAAACAATGTATTGCTGTTTCAGTCTCCTTTGCCGAAGGTCCACAGGCGTTCCTCACCATTTTTCCCCTTCCTCTCCCCCCTGTAACCCCCATTCTCACCCTGTCGAAGTGGTTGAAGGAGGCCCTGAACTCGTTGAGCTGTTCCTGGCTGATGCCCTTGGCATCTCTGGTCAGGATCTGGTTCTCGATCTCGTTGATGGTGCGGGCAATGGTGGTGAGAAGCTGCTCCCAGCCCACACGGATGTGCTGCAGGGAGGGAGAGAGAGAGAGACAGATACATATCTGCTTTTAGACCAAAGACAAATGACTATGGGTGTGATCGTATCTAGTAACTCTTACCTCTATGGTGTAGTTAGGCTGTGAGTATATTGTCATTCCGATCTCTGTAGTATAGTTACTGTGATAGTATCTAGTAACTCTTACCTCTATGGTGTAGTTAGGGTGATAGTATATTGTCATTCCTATCTCTGTAGTATAGTTAGTATGATAGTTTCTTGTAACTCTTACCTCCATGGTGTAGTTGGTGTGTTTGTTATCGAAGATGAGAGCCTCCTGGATGAGCTGGTGGTCTCCCTCAAGTTTGTCAATGTTGGACTTGTAGTTGATAATGTTCTGCTCGTACTGCTTCAGGTTGTTCATCTGGTCCTCAAGAGAACCGGCGATGTCTGCTGACACATGACCAATCTCCTACGGACGGACAGATGGAAGGAAGACAGGGGTAAGAACAAGGGATGAAGGGAAAGAGAAAGGGTGAGGAAAGGGAGGGGAAAAGGGAGGAGGGAGGGGGAAAAATGGGGGAAGTTAAGGAGAAGATGGAGGGAGCCAATAACCTAGTGGGCTACAGATTCTGGGACCCACATCATACACTCCCACGACCCAGTCTTAGAAACACTGTTGTACATAATGAATCCAATAGTCTGAACGGGGTACATGGCCAACCGTACCTCCATCTTAGTCTGGATCCAGGGTCCAATGACATTGGCCTGGGCGGCGAACTGGCGTCTCAGCCTCTCATTGGCCTGTTGTCTGGCCACCTCCTCCTGCAACATCTGGTCTCTGAGGGGAACAAGGTGCTTCACCTGCACAGGGACACAAGGACGGAGTCACGTGACCTGGTCCACCACAGACGGACACATTTTTACAATTAATTATAGTTATTTGGTCTCTTTGTTTTGTCTTTTACTCTGTGACGTACGTCGGGATGCATGCATAAAAAAAGGTTTGCACAAATAATATTAATACATAACTGTATGTATTATTATTATTTCAGCATAGTATAGTCATTATGTAATTCTGCACCTGTGATAATAGCTCTTGTTCTCTTGTGAATTTCACATACCATTTGCCATTTTAGCTTTTTAGACCTCTCTAGATGAGAGCACTTGCAAAATAAACGCTTATAATTATAGCCATTTTCTTTGCTGTTGATCTCTCATCCATCTTAATGGCTGTTCAACATCACAGATTATTATAGATATTATATCTGTAGTGCCTCTTTTTTGTTGCTGACTGCACTCAATCACATTATGACATAAATTGCCAAGCTTTTCAGTAAGAATAGGAAGGCCTATGTTCCAAGGTTCTGCTGGGAAAAGAGCTGACCAAACAGAAACATGTCAGCATGTGTAATATGCAGATTCTATTCTCATTAAATATTCCGATCAGTTGATTGTATCCTGTTGCTTGTTGCTTGTTCATTTGAATGAAGCAGACAGTAGATATTTTTAAATGTGCAATGAACATCATAGACCAGGGCTTCCCAACCCTGTTCCCAGAGATCTATTCTCCTGTAGGCTTTCACTTCAAATCTAATTTGGCACACCTGGTTCCTCCATTAGCAGCTCAATGAGACCTCTAGCTGTTGAGTAAGGTGTGCTTTTTTAGGGTTGGAGTGAAAAACTACAGAACGGTAGTTTCCATCGCCAGGAACAGGATTGGTCAGCCCTGTCCTAACCGGAGACTACCCTCAACGCCCCAGCCTGGTTCGGACCAGCTCGGACCAGCTCGGACCAGCTCGGCTCAGGTGGGCTCTGCTGCAGTCACTTACCGCCTCCCACTTGTTGCTGATGTCCTGGGGGCTGAGGTTGGTGTAGGGGTTGATCCCGGACAGCTTGATGCCGTAGGTCTGGGCGATCTTGGTGATCTCGTTCTGGATGCCCATGGTGGCCATGCGCTCCTTGTCGGCCTCGGGCAGAGTGGCCTTGAACTGGTCGTGGGCCGTGATCAGGCTCTGCAAAGGACGAGAGGAGGGATCATGGGAAATCCAGGTCCATCGTCCAGGTGGGCGCAACACATTGGTTGCTGGCTGAGGTTGAGCCCCCTTCCCCTCCCCGTGAATGTGAAGTGCTTCGAGTTTATGAAAGGCACAACAAAAATGTAATTGTATTACTATTATTATTATTTGGAGACTAGGAGAGAGAGGAGAGGTCTTGCAGAAAGCAGAGAATCATGGGAAAGGGGAGAAAGGAAGAACTAGAGAGGTGACAGGAAGAGGAGAGAAGTGAGCGATGGTAAAGTCCAGAATGAGAAAATGTGATCAGATGAGGGGAGAGGAAGATCATGGAAGAATTTTAAAAAGTACTGATAAGATATGGAGGGAGTGCACAATAGGAATGCATGGGGGGATGAAAGAAAAAGTCATGAGGGTAAGGAAGAAGAGAAAATAATTACTTGTTCCCAAGACCCAGACTTTCCCATGGAGTCACTGGTTTATTCCATGACCTCATAACTGAGCTCCATCGATTCTTTGAGTTTGGCGGAGTGATGTCATAAGAGAGGGTGGCGGAGTGATCTCATGAGAGTGGGTGGTGGAGTGATGTCATAAGAGGGTGGCGGAATGATCTCATGAGAGCCCTGTACCTGGATCTCCTCGATGCTGTGGACAATGAACATGTCCTGCAGGTCCTCCATGGCTCCGTCCATCCAGTTGTTGAAGGGTGCCGCCCTCTTGGCGAACTCCAGGTACAGCTGGTCGATGGTCTCCCACAGTTTCTCCACACGCTGAAAGGTGTCACCACAAAAACAAAATCACACAAAGTCTCTTAAGATAATGCCCTGGAGGACTGCAGCTCAATATACGGTCAAGTTCAATAGAGTCTTTGCCCTCGGGGATTGTTCTTTTTTTTAGGATACTTTGATCTGAGGATTTGGGTGTTTTTCAGAGTTCTCTTGAAAATATGGGGGTTTTGGGAGCCCCTGCACAAGAGGGTCTTTTTAGAGCCTTGGCTCTGAAGGATGAAGGCATTTTTGAGAGCCTCTGAAAGATTTGTGCATTTTTGAGAGCCTCTCAAGGATTTGGCATTTTTTGAAAGCCACTCAAAGATTTAGGTTTTTTTCAGAGTCTCTCAAGGACTTGGCATTTTTTGAAAGCCACTCAAAGATTTCGGTTTTTTTGAGAACCTCTCGAGGATTTGGGGTTTTGGGGAGCCTTTGCTATAGAGGATGAAGGGGATTATGAGAGCCTTTGCTCTCGAGGAGTTGGGCGTTTCGGCTGCACACACCTCCAGTGCGTCCCTCCTCTTCTGGGTCAGGGTGCCCAGATTGTCCCACTGGTCACAGATGCCCTGGCAGCGGGTGTTCACTGTGGCAGCATCATGGTAGTCCAGCTCACTGAGGCATGGAGAGAAGACCATCAAAACCACACAGTGCATTCCACACACCCCCCACAACTATCCATCTCTTGTCTCCTCTCTTCCTTTCATCTCCTTTCTAGATGTAAGTCTATGCATCAGAGTAATATGAGCTAACGGCCAGGTGACCAGGCGTAACATTCCCAGATCCATTGACTGTACATGCAGTAAACAGAGGAGAGATGAGAAGATCATTCTTATCCATCCCTCACGTTTCCTCTCCATCTTGTATTCCTCCACTATTCCAACCATCTATCCTTTCTCACCCTCTCATCTCTCCACTCTAGTGGTTCCAAACCCTGTTCCTGGTGATCCTACCATCCTGTAGGTTTTCACTTCAACCTTAACTTGGCACAAGTGATTCCACTGATCTGATAGCCGTGGAATGATGAGTTCTTTGTTAGGGTTGGAGTGAAAACCTACAGGACGATAGATCTCCAGGAACCGGGTTTGGAGCTACTCGACCGATTCGTTCCTCCTCTCCCCCATTCCTCCTCCCCCGCTCTCTCTCCCGTGCACTCACTTGAGCTCCTGAGCGATGGCGGCGATCTGCTCCACTCTGTCCTGGTGAGCGGCCAGGTCACTCTCAAAGGCCTCGTGCTTCCTCATCAGAGCACGGATCTCCATCAGGGAGGCCGACTCATAGTCCTTCTGCGACAGCAGATCCTCCTTCCCTGAGGGGCAGGTGGGGGGGAGCGGTGTTATGCTCATAACTCATAACTCATAACTTCCATCCTAGGTAAAAATGTCTGCTAAATCACTGCTTCCCAAACTTTTTCAGTCAGGCCCCCCTTGTGGGGGAATTTATTAAGGACCCCCCGCCACACACACACACACACACACATCATGGTGATCTGGCTTCCTGGAACTCTCAATTATGTAAATAAAATGTAGGGGGTGACATAACATAACAAAGAATTTTCACTAATCGGTTCTGACTACCACATTCTAAATACCGCATTTTCCCCTTCTTCCACAGTCCTCTTCTCTTCCTGCCTGCTTCCCTCTCTTCAACCCTCAAACCCTCCCCCTCCTGCACCCTCCTTCGCCCCTCCTCGTACCAGCGGTCCAGGTCTCGTGCAGGTTGCACTTCTGCTTGAACTTCTCGGCCAGGTGATCCAGTCTCTCCAGGCGACGGATCTCCGTCAGGAGCCACTCCTCGTAGCCCTTCTCCACCTGCTCCAGACCTTTCCAGGCGTTGGCGATGTCCTGGAGGAGCGCGGAGGGAGCGAGGGAGGGGGTGAAGGGGCACGTATGCACGGGCAGAAACCCACAGGGGCATATTTCGGTGAAGGACGGGGACTTACCGAGACCATCTTGCCCTCGGAGGGCATGAAGGCGGGCCTGTTGCTCAGCCTCAGCTTGGTCTGCAGGGTGTTGAAGTTGATCTCCAGCTGGCATTTCTCCTGCACACGCGGGGGCTTGTGGATACGGCGGTAATCACGGAAATCCTCCAGCTTCTGCTGCATGGCGCGCATGGTCTGCTCAGCCACGCGGTTCTCCAGCCAGGGGATAGTGCGCCGGATCCATTCCAGAAGCTGCAGACAGACAGGGTGAAGGGAAGCGCAGAGGAACACAGGTAAGCCTATGTGTACACAGGTAAGGCTACAGGTATACAGGGACACCGGTTCAGGTATTCAGAGGTGCAATATACTAGATTGCTATTGCTGAACGTTCTAACGCTGATGTAACGGTCACTACTGGTGATTGAAAGCAATGGAGTTCTAGAACACCAGCATAGTGTTTTATGTGATTGCAATAAATGTGATTTTACTTTCTTTCTTAAAAGTGTTCGCTGTGTCGATAGCTCTGAAATTATCTTGACGTTTACCCGACTCCACAGAGAGAAGCAGACCAGTGCGTGAGAAGGGGCGACTCACCTCACTGGCCAGTTTCTCATACTCCTCCATCAGTCTCTCATTCTCCTGGTTCACAGCCAGCACCTTGCAGATCCTGTTGGCAGCAGTCTCAGCCTGAGAGAGAGAGGCGGACGTTAATGTCCCTGAAGTCCCTCAAACAGACATACCTATTATTTAAACCTATCACTACTGGTCATTTATATTAGTGTAGTTCTAAAACATTGACTTAGAATAAAAATTAAAAATTTGCCAAATTAAGATTTAAAGCCTAGGACATCAGGACAGAGCATCGCAGAAATAGTCCATTACCTGCTCTGCTCCAGCGAAGGCATGGTAGAAGCAGGACACGTAGGTCATGATGGCTTTCTCGTCAGGCTTTGGGGTGTTCACAATATCTGCCCAACCGAACAGCGCAATTAGGATGAGCCCAGCAGAACAGCACGATTAGGATGAGCCCAACAGAACAGCACGATTAGGACATGTCACCGGGATGACCAGGACCCAGGCATGGTCATATCACACGGGCACTGCTACCGTGAATAGTGCTAGAGTCGACCATTACCCGCAGAATCTGTGGTTGTGTGGTTGTGCGCTAATGGCAAATGACATTGAGACTACATGTTATTTAGTTAATGCTTTTATCCAAAGCGACTTACAGTTGATTAGAATTGCCCAGGGAGTTCTAAATTAGACTAAGACTAAGCAGGATACAATCTTCCCTGGAGCAATGTGAGGGTTAAGGGCCTTGCTCAAGGGCCCTGCTCAAGGGCCCAACAGTTGTGTGGATCTTATAGTGGGCTGGACACAGGGGTTTTTAAAAGGCTCACCTTCAGCGTCCAACATCTTGGGGATGTCCAGGTACTTCTCAGCCACCTCGAACGCGGTGTTGAGGTTGCCAATGGGGTCGTCCTGCAAGGACAGGGGTGGAGAGGGGTGAGAAACATGGGGGCAGGGTTCGAGGGGCAGAAGAACCCACCCCAGGAGATGAGTCCAAAGCAACACTCCCATTCCAGTGGTTCGCAGGAGTGACCGTGTCCAGGTCCACATAGATAGGGACGGACATGTCACGGCTCAGTGAGAAGGACAATCCAACCGCTTATGACAATGGCAGTTATTGCATGACGATTTGTTAAAAACAATTCTGACAACCAAACTGCACAGGCTTATAGCAGTTATATTCAAATCTGGCCTTGGGGGTCAGTCGCACTGCTGGTTTTCATTCTTCCACTCTAATCAGGACTGATTTAAACCTGGCACATTAATCAGTTAGTTAACTATCAGGTAGAGACCAGCAGTACTTCTGGCCTCAGGGCTAGATTTGAGCATCCATGGGTTACAGGATAAAGAATGTACATTTCCTCTTTAATATCATGCACAAACCCTTTCTGCTTGGTCAAGTGTTAATCTGATACGCTACATACAATTTATTATTAAAGGGTTACTAACTAATGATAAATTATCATTAGTTGTAAATTAAATATAAATTGTCCCACATTATCAAAGCTGAATATTACTGGGACATTTTTAGTAGAAATATGGGGGGAAATTGGGGGAAAAAACAAAAAAACAAATACAAACGGAGAGCTTGGTCTGAATATGGAAACACAGACACATGCACACACTTTAAAAAGGAAAAGTGAGTGAAGTTAATGTAAAAACTTGCGCGTGCCAGTGACCAGGCCAATGCACCAGCTCGGATGCTGCTGGCAAAAGTCGAGCATTTATTCAGTCACAGTGAGGAAAGGAAACGAGCAACAGGCAAGGCCTCACCATCCTACCATAGGGGCCACAGTCCAGGAACTTTAACACAGCCAGCCCATAATAACACACGACACTAAGAGCTTACTCTTTAGGAAATTACAAGGGAGAAGGTGCAGAGAAGGGAGGCATAACCAGAAGCCTTCATTCTCAAAATTACTACGACTACTACTACGATGACTATGACTACAACTACTACTACTATGTCTACTACTACTACTGCTACTACTACAATGACCATAACTACTACTACTATGACTACTACTACAACTTCTACCATGACTATAACAACTACAACTACTACTACTACTACTACAATTAAAACTACAAGCACTACTACTACTACTACTACTACTACTACTACAACAACAAAAACAACAACAACTACTACTACTACTATGGCTAAAACAATTACAACTACTAAGACTACTACTACTATACTAATAATGAGAGGCTGGTTAAATTTAACAGGATCTGGGATGTTTCCTTGTGCTAGAGGGTGAGTTGGGCAGGTCGGGGTGGAACAGAGGGGGTGGGGGATGGGGGCAGGTAGCAAAGGAGGAGGGGTGAGCACCTTTCGCAGTTTGGAGTAGTCAATGAGGTCAGGTCTGTGTCTGTGAATGAGGGCACACAGAGCCAGGCCATCCTTCCAACTAAGACACAGAGTGAGAGAGAGAGAGAGAAAGATGCAGAGGAGGGGAATGAAAGAGTGGGAAAGGGAAATGAAGGGGTGAATCGAGGAGAAGTGGGGAAGATTGGAGAATGCGAATGAGGGAAAAATGAGGGATGGGGCAAGAAGAGAGAAAGACAACAGGAGAAAGAGGGATGGGGAAGAAAGGAGAATGGGAGAGACAGAGAGAGACAGAAATGACACATAGGTTTAGAGGAGGAAAGGACTGCATTGATACCACAGTGTGAAAAAATATTCACGAAAAAGGTGCGAGAAACATCACAGAGAAATATGAAAAAGGGAAAAAAAACCACAGTAGCCACAACAGCGCACATGACCGAACACTGAATTATCGACATATTCAATGGACTGCGTGGAGAACTGTGAGTGTAGTTACACATTGTAGCCAGGAGGGGGAGCTGAGTGCTCACCTGATGTGGAAGTTCTGGACATTGACGTTCCTGTAGGGGGCAGTCTTCCTCTGACACCACAGCAGCAAACCCTCCTTAGCAGAGGTTTCTGTGGGCAGGGAAGGAGAGGAAGAGAGAAGATCAAAACCACATTATGACTCATTACTAATGAGGACTTTAGGTGACTGGATCCATTGTGTGTGTGTGTATATATGTGTGTGTGTGTGTGTGTGTGTGTGTGTGTGTTGGGGTCAGTCTCTCACCCTCCACAGAGATGTCCTGGATGGCGAAACGCAGGATGATGGTCCAGATCATTCCCAGAGTCATTTTCACATTTCCGTCCACAATCTCTGTCAGAGGAAACAGACAGATGATCACAGTCACAGTCAGACAGAGGGACAGAGTCACAGTCAGACAGATGATTAGAGTCACAGCCAGACAGAGGGACAGACAGAAGGACAGAGTCACAGTCAGACAGAGGGACAGACAGAAGGACAGAGTCACAGTCAGACAGAGGGACAGAGTCACAGTCAGACAGAGGGACAGAGTCACAGACAGACAGAGGGACAGAGTCACATCAGACAGAGGGACAGACAGAAGGACAGAGTCACAGTCAGACAGAGGGACAGACAGAGGGACAGAGTCACAGTCAGACAGAGGGACAGAGTCACAGACAGAGTCACAGAGAGACAGAGGGACAGAGTCACAGTCAGACAGAGGGACAGACAGAGGGACAGAGTCACGGTCAGACAGAGGGACAGAGTCACAGACAGACAGAGGGACAGAGTCACAGAGAGACAGAGGGACAGAGTCACAGTCAGACAGAGGGACAGACAGAGGGACAGAGTCACAGTCAGACAGAGGGACAGACAGTAGCCTCACAGATAGGGCTGTCTCAGTACAGAGCTTACATGAGCTCAGATAGAACAGATGGGCCAGTAACCAAGGAGATTTAAAGTGGGTGGACTCTGATGCACAGGGGGAAAAAAAAAAATCTACAATTCCACAGACAGACTGTCTGTCAATCAGAGACCAAAACGAAACATTCAGAAAAACAAGGCAGACAGACGGACTGACAGAAGACAGTGTACAGTACACAGGACAGCAGTTCAGGTGACAACACACTCACACACACACACACACACACACAGCAAGTCTTACCCTCAGCACCGATTGACACCAGCTTGACACCCTTACTGCAGATGAAGTCCAGAGCCTTGTTCACGTTGGCAATCTTGTGGAAGCGCATCTTACCCTTGTCTGGTTTGGGCAACCTCTCGCCTGTACGCATACAGAAAATAAGTAAATTACGCTCATACAGAAAACACACACACAAACTACATACACAGCAGTTAAATAACAAAGCTGATTATATAGTGCCAAGAGCAGAGTGTAGTTTTGGAAACAATATGTATGTACATGTGTGAAATGTGTGAAAAGTATGTGAAGACTATGGCCCAATGTAGTGTTGGAATAAGACCATGCTTAATGCTGAAATAAGACTGTATGTAGCGTTGGATTAAGACAACATGTATTGTAAGTAAAGACTTTGTGTAGGGCAGGAGTAAGACTTTGTGTAGTGCAGGAGTAAGACTTTGTGTAGAGCAGGAGTAAGACCTTGTGTAGCACAGGAGTAAGACTTTGTGTCGTGCAGGAGTAAGACTTTGTGTAGTGCAGGAGTAAGACCTTATGTAGTGCAGGAGTAAGACCTTGTGTAGCGCAGGAGTAACATGTTGTGTAGTGCAGGAGTAAGACTGTGTGTAGAGCAGGAGTAAGACCTTGTGTAGTGCAGGAGTAAGACTGTGTAGTGCAGGAGTAAGACTCTCACCTGAAATGACCTCCAGCAGCAGCATGAGCTTGAGGCCATTCCTGAAGTCCTCCTCGATGTTCTCGATCTGCGTGCCGGCCTTACGCAGGTGAGAGTTACACCAGGCTGTGAAGGTCTGGGGGACAGACGATGGGGCAGGAGTTAGTGTACTTAATCGAGTGATCCATTATCACTGCCAAATTTGCTTGTATGTTCATTGTCATTTTTGCTCAAGATGCTCATACTTTTCCATTTCTGTGTATTCAAGTGAAAGACAGCAACCATCGGAAATCCTTGTATATTCTCAAACATTAATCTTTTTATGTATTTGGTTCAAGGGACACTATTTTTGGCAGTGGTTACATAACATGCAAGAAAGGTCAGATATTGTTCTTATGTTTAATGAATTTTAACACCCTTCATGGATAATGTGTAGTCCTGGGTGCAACGCGCATCTTGTATGTTGCGAACATCACATTGTGGTTCTGGAGGAACAATGTTTAACTCCTGCATATACTGTGCATCCCTGGTGTCAAATGCAGCTATGACCAGCTTGAAATACCAGCTGTTTCAAGGCATGTTGAGTATGGAGCTGGTCTAACTGGTCAACCAGAGGTGCGTTCACGGCGAACCATGTTCGCAGTAAACCGTTACTGTTGAACGATTTTAAATGAGCATTCCATTTAGTTCGCCACCAACGAATTTTGAATACAAATGGATGCGACTTAGATTTAACAATGCCAGCTAGCTGATTTGTTGCTTACCTGTGATTTATTTTTTATTTAAGGTAAGAACAAATATTACATTGATTAAAGCGTATTGTTACGGGCAAATAATTGTGAACTTTTGTTCTCTACGAGTCTCCCCTGTCAGCAACCATTTCTGTTCGCGGCACACTACCTTTTCAAATTGGATGAAGCTAACGTTAGCGGCGAACAGAAAAAAGTTTTAATATGTTCGCGAACGTTAGTTAACGTTAGCTAGCATTTGCGATATTGAACACACCTCAGCTACCAGCTTGAGCGGTTTTTTCCGCAGGGATTGTATAAGATCGGGATGACAAATGGGCTTGACATTCACAGGCCTCCACCCATTTACAGTTAATCCACCAAGTTGATAGGCAATTACAAACACATACAGTATAGTATCGGAAAGTCAATTTCATTGCGTTATTTATGTGCTTGACCTTTCTTTATCAAGGCGAGTTAATTGAAGAAAAACGCATTTACAATACTGGCCGGACCAGAGGCCAAACAGTAATACAAGGACTAAAGACACAGGGCTAGAAACAGGTAAAGATATGATTTTGGCAGAGGCAATGCCTTAGCAGCAGTACCGACGCATACAGACTCGACCCAAAAAGATACAGTACAGAGGTCTGTGTGTGGGAGCAGTGAAGCTTTACTCCTCTGTGCATGTGATCAGGAGCGGTTTTCTGCTGTGCACAACACAAAGCACTCTGGGATAGATAATAGAGACGAGCTGAAAGATGTAGACTGACTGTGGGTGCGTGGGAGGACCTCTGTGTGTGTGTGTGTGTGTGTGTGTGTGTGTGTATCTGTGTGTATGTGTGTGCCGTGTGGTTGGTGTGTGTGTGGTGTGTGCATGAGTGTGCAGTGTGGTGTGTGTATGTGTGTGTTTTGTGTGTGTTGTGTGTGTATAGCATATGTCTGTACGTATTTGTGTAATTGCATTCTGCAGTAAAGGAGAATGTGTACATCAGAGAGAGGCAGAGAGACAGGCGATGGGGGAGAGAGAGAACCGCAGAAGGGGAAAAGAAGAAAGTGATCTGTATAAGGAGAACCGATGGAAGGAATATGGAGGGAGATGAAAGGAATAGCAGAGGAGGAGACGTACGTTTCCCAGTGCTAGGAGGAATACATTGTGTGTGCGTTTCTGTGTGAGAGAGAGGGAGAGAGAGAGAGTGTGTGTGTGTGTGTGTGTGTGCATGTGTATGTACAGTACTGTGCCAAAGCCATAGGCACAATTCTGTAAAGCAAAGATGATATTTTAAAAAAAAACAGTTTTATAATTGAAGGTTTTAAAATATAAAAAATCATGGCAAAGAGCAGTGAACAGTTAAAAAAGTAAATCAAATCAATATTTGTTGCAACCACCCATCACCTTTATAACTGCATCAATTCTCTTAGGTACATAGTTTTATAAGAAACTTGGCTGGTAGGTTGTTCCAAACATATTGGGTTCTTCTGCAGACTTTGGCTGTCTTGCTTGCTTCTGGCTCTAGGTAATTCCAGAGAGCCTTGATCAAGTTTTTAAAAAGTCCATTATTGAATACAGTATGTTACCTTATTTAATGAAATGCAAAGATTTCACTGTAACATTTTACGGTCAAATTTGTTATTTTCTACTGACAATAATGCAGAACATACAAACAAAAAAATGAATCGAAGACCAAATATATATTAACATTTATATTTATTTTTAAATTATATTTTTGAAAAATCTAGGGAGCCTAAGACTTTTGTAGTACAGTATGTGTGTGTATTAGTGTCCTGCATTTTTTGCATTGTTACATCCCTACTGTATTGCTTTCATATCTAGTACTGCTACTCAAGTGAAAGACATCAGAAATATATTATTTAGGCCCTATATTTATATTTATATAATGTATAAGTGTGGACCTAAATAAAGATTTAAAATGTATATGTGTGTCTGTGAGTGTGTGTAAGTGTGTATATATATGTATGAGAGAGTGTGTGAGTATGTGTACGTGTGTATGTATGTGCGTATGTGTGTGTACGTGTGTGTGTGTGTGTGTGAAAGTGTGTATGTATGTGTGAGTGCGTTCGTGCGAGTGTGTATGAGAGTGTGTGTGAGTATGTATGTGTATGAGAGAGTGTGTGTATATGTAAGTGTGTGTGTGAGAGAGTGTATATGTGAGTGTGAGAGTGTGTGAGTGTGTATATGTATGTGTATGAGAGAGTGTGTGTATATGTAAGTGTGTGTGTGAGAGAGTGTATATGTGAGTGTGAGAGAGTGTGTGAGTGTGTATATGTGTATGTATGAGAGTGTGTATATGTAAGTGTGTGTGTGTGTATGTGTGAATATATGTAAGTGTGTGTGTGTGTGTGTGTGTGAGGCAGAGGAATGCCCAGGCCCTCTGTAATTTGATGTAAGAGTGGAAGAGGAGCCTGAGGAGCAGCAGGTGTCCCCTCTCCAGGCATGCCCAAATTTAGACAGGGTCCCGCACACAGATGGGACAAGGCAGCACGGGGTTGGCGGGGGTCGAGACGGAAAGGGGGGGGGAGGCTAAATTGGGTAGCCATGGGATACCAACAAGGAGCTGAGGAAGCAGGATTCCTGAGGAAGACGGTCAGAGGTGGAGAGAGAAAGAGAGAGCGCAAGAGATGTAGAGAGATGTAGAGAGAGAGAGATAGAGAGAGAGAGAGAGAGACTCCTGATGTAGCTCACCTTAGTAATTCTCAGCCACACATTACAGTTTTTACATATTGGAATTGTTCTGCAGGAACTGCCATTAGTCTTGCAAACGGCTTAACTCTGCAGATTGTGTGGTATGTGCGCTGAGAATTGTGGTCTTAGTTATACAGTCTACATCGACCAGTGGCCACGACCAAGAACTATGGGACATATGATACCACAGTTGTGGACCCATTCAGTGTAAAAGCAAAGCTTCCATTTATGAACTGTTCCTGTGCGTTCTAATTGAAAAAAGAAGCCAACTGCTTGCATCAATTAATTATGCAAAGTTGAAGGGACAGTTGGATTTGTTGCTTAATTTTTACGGTTATAGTTCACACATATATGGCCCTGGAAACAAGCTGAAATGAAAGTGAGCCTAATTTATACCAGTCCTTATTTGCACACACACACACACAATTAAAAGTGCACAAAACAGCACTATGGAAAAGCATTTACAACCAGAAAGTTCACACAGAACAGAGAGGCCAATTAGTCCCCACAATGCATGAACAGGGATTACTTGACAGCAGAGATTTCATCTCTCTTGGGAATTTCATGGGCCGAGTTTGTCAGATGCAAAAATAATTATGAATCATCCAAAGACGGTATGCTATGACAGCAAAGCTAGTGTCGTGCCCCCTGTGCTGGTACAAGCTCATTGAGACTGACAGGGCTGGGTTGGGCGCTGAGCTGGGCTGGGCTCTGGTGATGCCGGGGACCCCCAGGAGCTTATGCTAACCCCTCCACCTGTCAGCAGGGCCTATTTGGGCTGCCTTGTCCAGGGCCTCCCCTGATCTTTACAATGAGGTCATCGCAGCGGCCTTAGCGAACTACTCCCTGGGAGAACCGACTAGTGCTGCTGCCTGCTGACCCTGGAACAGCTGTGACAGCGCTCAGCCAGAGAGAGGGAGAGCGGTTGAGAGAGAAAGAGGGATAAGAACAGCAAGCAACAGCAAGAGAGAGAGAGGAAAGTGAGTGAGAGAGAAAGAGAGAGGGGGAAAGAGAGAAAAAGAGAGATAGAGAGAGCGAGAGAGGTACAAGTCCTCAGGTCTGAGGGGAGATGTGCTGGATCAGAGGGAAGGTGGCTGTTATTAACAGCTGTGACCTGCAGAGGGCGGTGTGGAACACAATGACTAAGAAAGGAATCGGGTAGCAGGGATGGACATTCTCCCAAAGCGCACAAACTCCAGTGGTCACCAGAGGTGTTGCAGTTTAGTCAGCCTCTGGTGCCAAAAAGCTCATTTTCACATTGAGTTATATATCGCATTTTGGACCATAATTTTGAATTCAAATATTTCTTCACACTGAAGTAATTACTCTCCAGGGTCCTTTTCTTCCACTTCAGTTCATTCCTTTACATTTCAGTAATTGGGGCGTATCCGTGGCAAAGAACAACTCCGTGAACTGGCTTCATGCGCCAATGAGCAGCTCCCACATCTTGATGGAAAGGAAGGAAGTCTAGATACAACATAAATGTTACCCTGCTTATTAGCATATATCAGGCTGTTAAGTGATCCACACTGTTCCCACTGCCACATCACACTTACATTCCGCTTGTACCTCCAGCAGAAACAAGCATGGTGTCAAATCACCATCCTCTCGGGCCAAGAACAGCCTGTTTCCCACCAGGGCCGGATTTGGATACAATTTTAATACAATAATTTAGCTCCCTTGAATAGTCTTGAATAGCTGAAGTCCATACAGGTGTGTAATAAATAATATTTCCTTATGTACAGTACTGCTACTATTATTTTAAGTACTTGTGTAAAATTAGCCTGGAATTCTACATTCTCTGGGAAAAATAAGCTTAGGAAATAAACTCAAATGCTTTGACCTGGCTTGCCCTGGCTTGCCCTGGCTGACAGGTAGACAGATACATGCCAGACACAGTCTCTTGTAAAATGGGATTCTGAACTAAATGCAAAACAATGTGTTTCAACTTTTTAATAAAACAACCCAGTCTCCTCTTTATGGACAATTTATGGATATGCCTATCAAACGAGAACTGTTCCTGAGGTACACTCACAGGGAAAAAATGGTTCTATGACCTTTTTAATTATTTACAAAACCCTCAACTTCTGAAAAGTGTGAAAACTCCCAGATTGAACCATTATGAAAAGTAACCCCCTGAAAGACACAGGGAAGCCTTTCTTCTGAGACTGTAACATCGTCTTCAGGTGTGTCAGCAATTTTGAGAAAAATCAAACAGGCACAAAATCTGCTTGATAGACTGCGGATCAATTTAAAAATCATTCATGGTCCTCAGTGAGATGCTGCCATTGGTCCTAAAACTCACCAAGTATCATTTTTATCTCCTCTGCTGCGTTATCAATACAGTAAAAATGTAGACATTTAGACATTGTAGACATTAGAAATGAGCCAGTTGCTGTTTGTAAGGTCTCTTCAGTGAGGCTACATGAGTTCACATCATGACCTCTTCTCTGAAGATTGTGCTCCTGGTGTTTACGGTGTGGGACCTTAACACCCCAAAGGCAGTTTATGAGACTATTATGTCACTCACGCTGTTCCACACAGCAAGGAAAATCCTTCCCATAATGAAATTCAACACAAGCCCAATCCTCAGCTGAACTCTCTCTCTCTCTCTCTCTCTCTCTATATATATATATATATATATATATATATATATATATATATATATATATATATATATATATATATACACACACACACACACACTGTATATACAACAAATAATAATTATAGTTATTGATATAATGAACTGTTATTCAAAATAATTATAATTATAATTATTCTAATGAATACTATTAATAATAATTAATATTGTTAATAATAATACAACACTATTATTATCCAGTTTTACATAAGTAAGAAATAACCCCTCATTGCACACACACACACACACACACACACACACGCAGGTGTGTACGGACTGGGAGCTGACCGGGGATTATCACCTTTCAGAAGTATCCGGTTATTAATAAAGCACACTGCCCCATATTAATAATGCCTTCAGTCTGAACAAAGCATCCCGTGCGGTATTAATAGCCCGTCCAGCTGGAGGGAAGGCCGCATTCCCCCACCTGTTTGACGGCAGTAACTGGGAATGTGCCGCCTGTGTGTTTTACACAGCGACAGGACAACAGCCCGCCTGCCAAACTGCACAACATTACACCCCTCACTGCATCGCATCCAATAACGGGCACTAATGACAAACTACTATCACCTACAAACAAACTACCAATACCGTTTGCTCAACACTGTGGTATTGCTACTTGCCAAGTTACCTGATTATTCTACAAGTGTTCAAGTTATGTATATGATCACCCTCGCACTTGGAACTGTACTTCGCTCTAGGGTTCTCAGCGCACTTGTCCCTGATTATGATATAAACTTTATTGTATGTTCCTCTGGATACAACTGTCTGCCAAATGACTAATGTAATGTAATGTACTAATACACCCCCCTCCCCCCTCCCCCAGTACCGACCGGCAATCCTCACAAAAGCCCAGTCACCAGACACCACGCCCATCTATAGTTGTGTTTTAAATAGATAAGGTGTATTCATGGTTGGTGGGGGAAAGGGTGGAGGGGAGGTCAGGGGCTAAGAAATGAAACTAAAATAAAGTATACATTTTGGAGTTCTACATTACACATTGTATTTACACGTAGAAACAACCTGCTGGCCTTTATAGTTTGGCCCGAAGAGTGACAGGTGTATCTATCACAAGATAATGATTTATTTGCACGCCGCAAATCTTTTTACATCCATTTACACATTTTTCTTGCTCCGGCAATTCACTCATCCAGCATTATTTGATCAACACTCAGGGTGTTAATTAAAACATTAATTAAATGGAGTAGAAAATAAACATAGTTACTCTACAAATGCCCAACATCATAATCAAAGTCACATGACAATTCCATTACTATATGTAGGTAAGCACATTCAACATACAATTTCTTATAATATTCTACAAATTAATTGTAGAATAATTAATCCATTGTTGTCCATGTTTAAATGTATAAATCATGACTAATGCAGTGGAACAGAAAAGAGATAAATATATAATCATATTAGGCCTGATTGAAATGGACCGCTCCTTTTGTGCAGAAATACTGCGTTTCAGATCTGCTGATTCAAACTCCCCATTGCTGACTTGGCCTATATACCATGCGTACACTAGACTTGATGTTCACGGCTGTGACACCTTATGTGAATCCTACCTCACCCGACCTGTTCCGCAGTTGTTCTAATGACCTTCAGTGTGCGCTTATTGTACGTCGCTTTGGAGATAAATGTAATGTAACGTAATGTCATTGCTGTGTCACACGCATGTGGTCTATGAATAGATAACCTGCACTGCAAGTGAGTGGGCTGAAGCAGTGAGAAAACTGTTGGCCATGGCTGACTTAAGCGGTCCTGACATTATACATACAGACTGTACAAAATCCATTCTTCCTAAAGACATCATTTTGGATGATGAAAAAATGTTAAAGTAAAGAAATACAACAACCAATGACTAATATCACATTTGCATTCTAATGGTCCACAGAGAAATAAATAAATAATCCAGTTTGATTCCGATACAATGTGTGTGCGTGGAGAGTGTGCACTCACTTAAAACATGTACACGGTGTGCTTCTTCTCCCATAGAGAACGTGCACTTCAACAAGGGGCAATACTGTCCGAAGCCAATTCAGCTCCACGGTGGTAATCTGAACCAGCTCAGCTCTTCCAGGAGCACAAGAAGAAGAACTGTGTCTTTGATGTCCATATATAGTTTAAACGGCCCTTTTTTAGACAGCTACAAAATAGAACTGCATCACAGACTGACACACACACACTCTGCACCCAGGATATGAGCCTGCCACACACACACACACTCTGCACCCAGGATATGAGCTGGAGGTGTCGTTGGCAGGGCCGTCACTGGCCAGAAATTATGACTAAGAACTGAAAAGTGCATCCGTTTCCCATGCTGGGGTCTCATGTCTCCCCAGTGTCTTACTCACACTGAAAGCTCGAGAAATAAGCTCAGAACAGAGGCTGGCGATCCACAGACACAAAAGCAACTATGTTCCTGTCAGTTATTACAGATGAGGCATGCGTGGCCTTTCAACAGATAACTTCAAATAAACCTTTAAATCTTAGAGAGAAAGAGAGAGAGCGAGAAAGAGAGAAGTGTAAATGATTATTTTACGAATTAAACCTTGAAACCAATTCACCTAGATTTTTAGTTCACAGAAAATTCTTTAACAAGGAACATTTTCATATGAAATTATTTCATTAGCGGTGTGCTTTCAGGTGTTTCCTTTCCATGAAAGACCAAAGACTAATCTTGATTCAATTTAAAACCTTAATTTAATATTATGTTATATTATTACACTTTACACAGTTAAACCATGCAAATGCATCTTAGTAATTGATCTCACTGGTGTCCGTTGAATATTTGGCATTTCATACAGTCTTGCAGCCATCGTTTAAACTACCAGTCATAAATTTAGTGATAATAGCCTCGTGTTTTTGGTGTTTCTCATTTTAGCACTGCTGCAACAAGGCTATATTTCCATTCAGACAGACAGACACCCATGGGACTGTTCAATGTGTACCTGTAACTACTACACCAATACAGACTCTTTTTTAAAGTGAAATAAAGCACTATTTCTTTTCTAAGACCTGGCTTATTTTATAAAATCTGCAGACAGATTTAATGCCATTTTTGCTCATATGGGAGGAACAAGAGAATGTCACCCCTTTCCCGCTGGTTACAAGTCCAGTTCCATGACTGTACGTTGAGATTTAAAATCAAGAGAAATGTGGTCAGGGGATATATTGCCGTTTTAATGCTTAAATTCAAAACACAAATAGTAAGGTTAAAGTGAAAGATGAGGAACAGAAAGCTCAGAGTCAGGGCCTTTCACTCGCTGCTCGGTTAAAGCCAGGCCTTGCTGAAGGGTGCGGTAAGCGGTAAACAGCCAAACAGACAGTTTTAAAGGGTCACGCAGGGAGCTGAAGATTTTTTTTATTCGTCTAATATGTCAACAATACCTGCATAAAGTAAAATAATCTTGTGCTTCAGATTGATGGCAGTCACACAAGAGAGTGAAAAAACATGCATTAAGATATATTTCATTTGCATTTAGAGAAACAATCTTGTACAAGATGTGTTAAGAGACTCCAAGGAGGATATTCCCCCTGCCCTTAAAATAAATGGGTGTCCTTCAGATTTGTACTTTTGCATTGAAAGACCGTGTTCAAGATGGCTGGATTAAATGCAAACCGCTATGATTCACAAAGCATTTCAAGGACGCACCAACCCACGCAGGCTGTAGAAGTGGAGGTGGAGTGCTGGGAGTGAAGTTTTAGGTGCGTTTTGAAGGTGTTGAGCACTGAAAGACAGGAGGGGCGAACAGACACCATGTTTCTCTTTAATCTGTTAGGTTCCTGTGATTGACGGGGTTTGGGCAGGGGGGTTAAACTGGTTTGAGATAGAGGTGAGGATTTATGATGGTGCACCTGCCTTATTTTGAGCATGGGGGGGGGGTCTGGTTTCAGGCCCCAAGCAACGTCCCCCAGCCCCCCAACTGCACTCTGGGAGGTGTCAGGCCTGCCTGACAGTCACCTACTGAGCCTCTGACCCATGTCACATTTGTTCACACAAAATTCACTCTCCCCATTGGTCCACAAGAGTCAGGTGGGATCTCAGGACCAATAAGGAGGTTCCATCATGCCCGGAAACAGCACAACTGATTTCCAGTGACTGACCTGACCTGCAGTTCCCACTGTGAACTACAATTCCCAATATCCAACAGCAATTTCAGATTCACGTCTCAACCAATCACAGTCAGGCGCTATCATACTGCATCAACCATCCAGTCACAATCACCGTCACTCACAAGCACAGCAAAACCTCAACCAATCAGTTTCTGTCGTGATCAGACAGCTCAGCATTTTGTCCAATCACAGCTGCTGTTACTGCTCGATGTGACACCACCACAATACACTATGGCTGCTGCTGTACATTGCCTGTTTGTATACTTATTCAGTCTCTAGTCAGTCGAGTACCTTGTTTATGTGCACAATGCCGTATAACTACTATGAAAAAACGTTTTGATAGTAGTGTAGTGATCCGTTCCTGTGGCTAACATGGGGGCAGCCTACAGCCTAGTGGCTAAGTTGCTTGACTGTGTGTAGCCACAATAAGATCCTATCTGTGGGCCCTTGAGAGAGGCCCTTGAGAGAGGCCCTTAACCTCACATTGCTGCAGTGGAGATTGGCCCCAGCAAATCAACCCTAAGTCACTTTGGATAGAACTGTCAGTTAAATAACTGCAATATATAATGGTGAATTGATCCTTAGGGCTGCAGTTAGCGCGGCCTCCTCTACCCCTAGAGACCAGGGTTCGAGCCTCAGCTGATCCCTGCCATTACAGCACTAAGCTCTGCAATTACTGGATTAAAGAAGGTTCAGGTTCCTTTACTTAAACGAAAACAAGCATTCTGTCTAATGTCCTGATACATCTACATCTTTTCAACAGAGAAAGTGTAGTCAGCCAATACCACATATTACTTACTACATAAACAGTATGCATCTTGTATATGAATGTGAGTACAGGTACACGTATGACAGAAATTAAATCAAACATTTCTTAGTATCTACTACTGCTACAATATTTACATTGATGGCCCATTTCCTAGCATGACCTAAATTGCATTAGGTCTGTACTATGTCAATGCTGGGACACTGATGGACTGAAATCTACTTTATAGCAAGGAAAAAAACCCTTATGGGTCATTACATCGCACGTTAGATGTATTAACCTAACAGGATATTTTGCTTCCATTGGAATATACTGCCCACCTATATTAAACTCCCATCTTCCATTTACACAGATAGGACATGGCTATCCTGAACTGTGTAGCAGCAGAAGGTTCAACCTTCTTCTGGCAAGAAAAAGATAATTTATGGGTAATGAAATGGCAGGTTAGATGCGTTAGCCTAACAGGATATGCTTCTATATAGAGAGAAATTCCCAGCCTATATTTAACTGCCGACTTCCTTTTACACAGTACGTCATGTGACCACTGCGAGCACTGGCATACCCTGTAGCCACTGGCAAAGTATGAAACCTTTTTTCACTAGAAGAGCAGTTTTTATGTGTGTGTCTGTGTATGCTTGCTTGTGTGTGTGTGTGTGTGTGTGTGCATGCGTGCGTGTGTGTGCCTGTGTGTGCGCACTGGGGTTAGGGTTGGGTTTAGCCATAGAGCAGACGCCAACTTCATTGGAGGCCATGTCACCTTGCACAAACCGAAACCTTGAATTTAAGCTCCGACTGAAAAGCCGAACCGGCCCCATGCACCGCTCGGTCTGCGAAACGCGATCGTATTTTTAGCACATCACCCTTTCTCAAAGCTTGTATTTGCAGAGCGAGCAGCGGGGAGATGGACGATGTGACCTTTTAAGACATGCCGTGCAGACGTGCCTGTCGGGGAGCGAGTGCCGGGTGAGTGGGCCAAACTGGGCTATCCTGTGCTGAGGCTTCCCTGGTCTGCTGAGATCGCCATCGACCCGTTTCCCCCTCGCACCGTCTCCATAGATCCTGAGACTTCAGGCTGCCCTAATTCAGCTGCACTGAAATACCTGCATGACCTCACCTCTTACCCCCCACCGTGGCCCCCCCCCCGCCCCCGTACACACCGTCCGTGCCCCCCCCCCCCCTTCCTACAGACAGGCAGGGCTTCTCTTCACACAGGCAGTTTATAGAAGCTGCCCTAGATGGACACGGTCGCTGAAATAGCAACAGTTATTTGATCCAGCTCCTACCCCCCCAGCCCCCATCATAAACTACCCCCTCCTGCCTTTTCTCACTCTGTGACCACCTCTCCCCTTAAGTCCTGCTGTTCTTTTAATTCAGCGGGCGCTGCATCAGCAGAAATCATTCATTTACCTCACTAGGTACTTAATAAACCAGCCCCCCTTCTGTCTCTTATTATGTATGTGTCATTTAAAAAATAAATAAATAAAATAAAAAACAGCCAAATTTCCATCACTGTCTCTCAACCTGGAGGTGTTGCTGCTCTAAGGTCTGTCTGCCTGTTACTGATTAATCATTTCAACAGTCAGTAAATCTGTGATATGTGCGGACATTAATACTGAGTTACCGAGTTTGTCATATGTGGTCTCAAATAATTAATGAAGTGTGTGTGAGTGTGTGTGCGTGCACACGAGTGCTTGTGAGTGCACACGCTCGTGTGTGTGTGTGTGTGTATACACTGACGGTGGTCGGGGTGTAACAAGGGGGAAGCCTCTGGTGACACTAAAATAAATAAGACACCGGGACCTTTGTGTTCCCAGGATACCAGAAAAGCCCTGGGGGGTGTTGGGGCGGGCAGGTGTGACAGGTACTGGGGGACTGGGGGACTGGGGGAGGGCCAGCTCCGTCCCAGCCTGGCCACTCAGGCCTGTGTCAGTCACTCAGCCCGTCTATTTCTGTCTCTTCCTCAAGCAGTTCAGCTCCCCCCATGCACCGCAGGTCTGGAGAAATCACACTCACCGCCCGCGCCCCTCAGCACTGCGACAGCCCGCCTGCTGACCTGAGATGTGCTCCAAGCGGCTCATTAAGAACGAGCTAAAGACCGGCTTATTCAGTAAAGCTTAGGCATAAATGCTAGAATAGGTCATGATGATAGTAGACGACGTCATGCTGATTGTAGAAGATGTCTTGCTGATCGCATAGTACTATGAGGGATGGGGGTGGGGTGCTGAGTGGGGTATGTTCAGCTTAAAATGGTAGGGTTGGGATGGTGGCACATATAGATGTATTCATTTCATATCATCCCTGTAAGACGGTGTTTAATAGTTTCACTACGGCTTCTTCAATTGTATTACTTGGTGAAAACATATCGAGATGCAATTAAATGGAAATATTCTGTATAAAGTTGATTTAACGTGACGTTTCGTCACAATGAGGGCAAAGCTGGTGTGCTAGCGGGCGGAACCAATCAAATGTTTGAAATATGCGAGTGACTAAAGAACTACAGGACCGATTAATCACAAGATCTCACGAGAGCAGCTATGTGTCTGGAGCACGATCTTCGCAGACAGAACTGCGAGGAGCGCATCATACGCGAGAATGCGCTCATTGTTCCTGCTTAACCCCTGCTAAAGACTTCGCGTAATTTCGATTTTAATCACATTTAGACGCGTGTTTAGATTTAATCATGACGATTCAAAGGCTTCGTCGTAGGACCCTGGAGCCACGCGGCACAGGCCTGCAATCAGGAGTGATTTATGAACAGACTCGGTTTTCAGAGTCACATTTCTCCCTGCGGCTGAGTGGGTGCTATGCGTACAATCCGTCTTCCACCGCAGGTCTAAAGATACGCCTTCTAGGCTAACTTGCATCTCTGAACTGTACCCTGTGTGTGTGCGCAAGTTTGTGTCTCCAGTGGTGTGACACCCAACCCTGCCTCCATCCACCAGGGTAGGTCCAACCACCTCTACAGGTGAATGTACTGATCGAAAATGGATTGATGGATGGAATTTTACGTAGTACGACGACCATCATTAGACATGCAACCATATGGTTATACAACTACTGTTTTTTTTTGTTATTTGCCGGAAACATCATTTCAATCTGCTTTCAATTAATTATGTCTGTGAGGTCTAAACAAAGCTAAAATTAAGAAATAACATAAAATAAAATGTCACAAAAACTTTCAATGGCAATTGCCAGGTGAGAAATTTAACATTTCTAACACCACCAGTTGTAGGATCTTTGGGTTTATAAAGACTCTGTGGAGTACTTGATACTTCTCCTGCATGGACAGATGAATTTAAAGCCAGTTTCACAGACTCAGATTAAGTTTAATCCTGGACTAAACAGAGTTTTGTATGGATAATTTAGTCAAGGACTAGGCTTAATCTGTGTCTGTGAAACTGACCCTTTAGTTTTGGAGTGTGAGAGTTTAAAATGAGGACACAATGGCAAAAAACAATTAGTGTTTGGTATGATGTATGGTAAGAGGGAGGGGTGTGTGATGTCAGGGCTCTACTGAAGGTTATGAGATCGAATCCCAAATGGGACAAAGCGATTGTGCACTACAGTAAAGTAGATGATCTCAACTGACCCGCTAAGATTCTAGCAGTATAAATGTGTAACACGATATACAATGTTACAAGATGCATGTAAAGCTATACGATGACCGATATGGCTTATGTTACTTAACATGTTCTTTTATTTGGATTTCAATCTCAACTGTTAACACAGTTTCAGGTCCTGTTTTCTGTCCTTTTGCAACCCCAGTTTCAAGGTCATAACTTCTGTGGCCAACAAAGTAACAGCTGAACAGTAGGTACTCACTTCTCATCTTTGCTTTCAATTAAATATTTGAAGAGAACATATAGAACTACAGCAACATATAAAACTACGGCGGATACGCATCAGTCCACCACTGATATAACCATTGATTGCCATTCACTGTCATTAGGTTCAGGACCTAAACTCTGAACAAAATGTTCTTCCATCTAGCACTACATTACAAAGCAATGAATAATTCACCTAAACAAAGAAAATGCACAGAAAGTGGCTTCAATTTTAGTGGGCATCTCCTTTGTGCAACCAATCACTTTCACCAGCCATTTGCTTTAAAATCTGACTTGCTGAAATTTGACATCAGGTTACCATAGCCATGTGTGGCATTGCTAAGTATCAAGAGTAGGCAGACGGCATTGCTGCAGGAGATGACGTCATGTACTACAGTTAGAACAGGACTATGAATAGCTAGTTCACTTCGCTGTGGACCTTGGTCTTTGGCACTGAAAACTAATCATGATGAGCTGTGCAGGTGGTAAAAAATTAACATTTCAAAAACTTTCTGCAGACATATCCCATGTTAGATTATAAGTGGAAGATAATATATTGATTCAATTGATTTTGATTCAGTAGAGAGTAGCAATAAGTTTAATTGGTTATCTCCCTTTTAAAATAGAAGTGTAATTATGCAGATGCTAATGGAAAAAATGGAAACCATGACAGCACTTGAATGAAACCCACCTGGGGCTTGTTCCACAAAGCATGATTATACAGTTAGTTTGATAAGTGAAACCTGGAACCCTCCCAAATCTGGAACATGGACTAAAGTATAATGACCTGTTCCGGGTTTTACTTTGTGCAGTTATCCGGTTAACTCAGTAATCCTGCTTTGTGGCACAGGACCCTTGTGAAGTTAGCTGTGCTGGGATGGTTAAATAAATGGGCAAGTAACCTCAAGGTTGCAGGTTCAATTCCCAGGTAGGAAACTGCTGTTGTACCAGGCATAACCATTTAGCTTAAGCATCTGCTTTTTAAATAGTCAGGGGACTGCTGCAAGAAAGCATTTCATTGTGCATTATGTCTGTATTGTGCATAAGTCAAATCAAATTTGACTAAATCTGTTACCACATCTGTACCAGGTAAATAAAATGGATTGGTACTGTACATAGCCGGTATTACCACTGAGCTAAGTAAACAGTGTGTAGGAGTGTCCAATCCATCTAGTTCTGTAAGTGAAAGGTGTGCCCCACAATGGACTGACAACCTGTCCAGGGTGAATTCCTGCCTCTCGCCTAATGCATGCTGGGATAGGCTCCAGCACCCCCCACGACCCTGACCAGGAATAATTGGGTTTGATGATGGATGGATGGATGGATGGGAATTCTGTCCAGTGTTGAATCATCACCAAAGAGAAAGGATCAAACGGACCATTAAAAACTCAAAATGTCAGAAAAGGAGCATACATGCAACTTCATTACAACACACTCAGGTTGGGTTATGGCAACACCTTTTCCAAGGAGCACATGTTTTGGCTGAGGTGAAAGATTTAGGAGCACACTAATGCATCCCAATTAGTAGATGTGTTCCGAAATTAATTTTCCAGTTAGCGAACATTAAATGTTGCTATAAACCTGAGACCCCAGGTGAGTGTTATCCCCCCCGCCATGTGACAAATCGTATCTGTAGCATACCTAGCCGTTCTCATTCATAATGTATATTTAACTGCCACTTAAAAAGAACTTAAAGGGGCTTGAAACAGGCATTGAACTGCAGGGGAGAATTTAATTAGACACCAGCCAGCAGCTCTCAAAAAGGAAGATCCTCAATACAGATCCCCTCCAGGTCCAATGAGACACTTTCTCCAGCTTTCATTCTCTTATAAAGACCCCCAGGGTGCCTCGCTATAGTCTGAGCTGACACTCATCTGAATGGCCAATGTCAGATTTTTCTGCTGATGCAAGAAAAAAGAATATTTCTGAAGACAGAGGCCTGTTCCCCCTGAACATCAGCAGGAAAAATATTCAGAGCATACACCTAGCCCTCCACTGACGGCACGTTGCAACAAAATAGTGGAATTTTTAACAACACACAAATGCTGCAACAGCAGTATAACTCCATCTGTGGCAGGATGCTCCAAAAAGGACCATCCTCTTTCTCCATTAAATACAATTTTCCACAAGCAGGTGGAGGGAATGACCGAATGTGGACCCAACACGTATTTTTATTATGGCCCAAAAAACATGAAGTTACACAAGGTGTTGTCAAACACTTTATTACCACCTATCTGACCTTGCCCCCCCATTTTTTAGGGCAGTAAGGGCGGAAAGGAGACAGGTGCGGAATAGCGCTTTCATATTCATTTCAGTGAAATGAAGAAGAGTCTATATTTATGAGGTGATATCAGCTTCTTGGGCTGCCCTTCATGTGGTCATGGAAAGAGTGACAGCCTGCCCACAGGTCAAAGGTCACCCCCGGCAGACTGGTGACAGTGTAATAGCGAAAAAATGGCAGCCACATTACATGACTCTACAACAAAATGATTTTTTAAATAAATAAAGCCATTTCTACAGTAGTGACATTACACCATTGACAGTATGTGAACTCAGCAAGTGGGAGGGGCAAGACGTGGGCCCTAAGGGTGGGGTGGGAGTGAGGGAGAGGGGTACTGACGGGGGTTCAGGGGTATTTTTAGGACGCGCGTCTATATGGAGGCCTGAAACCAGCCCAGCATGCACTTCTGCCGTGTCTGCCTCTCGCTCGCTCCCCTGCTCCCTCTCTCTCTCTCTCCATGTGTCACCATCTGTCGAGTCCTCTCAAATCCCTGTCAAGTTTCTTGGAGTGTCAGTGTCAGAGGCGGGGAGCCGGCTAACGCCAAGCATCCCACTGGCCTTTGTGCTTAACCCTTTCAGGTGTCTGATCACAAATATGCGATTTGACTGTATTTGTGATGTCCATCTAATGCTGCAGCAACAATCATTACTGGTAACTGAAAGCAATGGTTGAGAGTTTGAGAGCACCAAAATAAATAAATAAATAAATAATTCCCAGAAATGTTGAGTTGAGATCATCCTGCCCTCAGTTCACACCGCCACTCACTCAACAGGGCACTAATGTGTCCCAAGGGTTGGTGGTGTAAGCCACTAATAGCCAGAAAATTGGCATTCAGTGTTGAAATACAGTATTGTGGCTGATTCTTTAAGCAAAACATTACCTAAAAGAAATTGGGGTCAGCAGGTTAAGCAGCTGTATAAATGGTTAGCGTATAAAATGCGAACTTTGGCAGCTCCCCTGGATAAACGCAAATTAATAGTGGTTTCAAGAAACTTTCACATGGTCTCGTGGAGCACGTAGGATAAACGCATGTGTGGATGATGAGGTTCCTTATCCGTGTGCTGTCAGGATTGCCCGAAATGTGCCTCAGAATCACTTTTCTGAATGCTGAAGGGGGAATGGAGAGTGGCATTACTACTCTATGCATTGGTAGACTAAATACATTACCATATATAAGGCAAAAGCTTTTACAAGGCAAAAGACCAGTTGGGAAAAAATTGTAATCAAATTTTTATTAGGCGAATAATGACTTTCCATACAAATTCTCTACCCTATAGGCAGTGTAACCTTTGCTCTAGTATGTAATTGCCATCTAATGGCTTCAGGGCGCATCACCTATGTATTGGTTTTTATTTATTTTTGTGGCTCCCAACGTAAAGACTGATAATCGTAATGATGATCATAAGTTTTCGTCGGTTATGACGTCATACAAAACTGTAATATCAGTCCAAATGACTTTTAAACTGACGGCCGTTAAAAGAAACGGCTGTCAGTCACGGCCGCACCAGCTGAGCGAGATGACAGGGCACAGGTGCGCGAGCTCCCAGCCTTCCTGCGAACATAAATAAGTCGTGTCTCTCCTATCTGCTTGAAATCCAGTACCGCTCTAACCACCCCGAAAAAGACTAGCCGCTCCAAGCGCCAGTTCCAATTCTGCTAAAGCATTCGAAAGCGTGTCGTGAATATGAACCGTCTATAGGCTACATTTTAACCAAATAAACCCTTCGTCATCAGAGAATCGGCCAATTAATTTAACATCTGTGCATACATAAACGTACAGGTAGGCCTACTGTAGTTAATATAGGGTAAAATAATATTGCCTTTATGTTTTGTGCAACATATTTCCCCAAGAGGCAAACTGTTTTGTTTTTTATTCTATTTAACTGTTGCAAGAGTAAACTGTAGTGTTCTACACAGTATTTCTGACTTTTTTTCCCAAAAACTTTTGTGAATGCTTTTGCCACGGTGGAGAAGTCAAGTGTCCGAAATAATTTCGTTGCTCACAGAAATGCGCGCGACAGGTGCGTCCGCTTGGCATCACCATATCACTTATCCCAAGGATTAGCCTGCACTTTCCCCGTCAAATTGAAACGCTGGAAGCTACAGGCGTCCCAGTGCACACCTCTCAAACCATATCCTCCCACTTACAGACGACTTTTGAGTTTCTTGGGCACTCCCGAGTCCGACCGCGTCACTCTAAACCTTACCTTCCTCTGTTGCTTCTCCCAGGCAGGGTCCAACAGTAGGTCCCGGTCCCAGTCCTCTTCCTGAAGCATGTAATCCCCCTCCGATGTCATCATGTAAGTAGTTGTGGTGTATTGCACTTGGGTTTCCACCGTCGTCATTTTGTTGCCGTCGTTTGGGGGTTCTAGTACCCGCTTAACTTTATCTGTAAATAAAAAGGTATACACCTGCTAATTGCGGATACACGCACTGGGACGCAAGATAAGTTTAAGAAAACCCCCCTTCCTAGGGTTCCGGGGCACTCGGCGTTTTCAGGGGTGAGAGAGACGGCAAGAGCCCTGACTCCTCGCGTTTCAAGGCGCCTGTGCGGGGGATGCTGCTAGCCAGTGCTCCTTGCCTGGTCAAAAGTTGGACACGTGACCTCACCCAGCTAAGTACGGGACGCTCGCCCCTCGGGTATCCGATTCTAACCCTAAAAAGGTTAGAGGGGCGTGGCTGACGCACGGCCTGGCCTATCCGCGGTGGTTCCGAACTTCGGGTTTTTTTTCTTCTTCTAAGAAAGTTGGACACGCCCCCCTTAAGGCGTCATTAAATCTAAATGGCCATTTCGAGCACCTGTTGTCCTTGGTATCCACTTTTTCCCCTTCCACTCACCCTGCCCACCACTTCTTTTTTTCCCCCCTTAGTAAACACAGAAACACCCATTTCCACCACAGGAGTCCTACTACGTGTCTCCTGTATCCCATGCCATTCATAAAGTTATGCTCTACCTTGTAGTCACGCATTTCAGTATAATCGTGCGTAAGTTGCCAAGACGACCCTCTGGGAGTTATGGACAGAGGCACATTATGACCTAGATCCAACACTTGGGTACACTTAAATAACTCACAACACACTTTCTTATATATTCTGGTTCAGCCTTTGTTGGTTAGCTTTTAAACCCATAATTTCAAGGCATTTATTTAATCACCAGAAACCGTGAAGATTAAACCAATAAGAAGGACAAAAAGTCTGATATTTGACTTTTACTTTGGGCGGGTGAGTACACCCTCCCACCCGTTTCTGCTCAGAGCCGTGTTAGATGGCAGTTCTATAAGGGAGCTGGCCGTTTTCAGGGCAGGGAAGGCATTTGGCTGGAACCACTGACTTGAGTCATGCTGGGGCCGCTTACTTGATATGTGGCTGGTGCATCCAACCAAATACTCTCCTTAGGTTCAATTATTATTAGAATTATCATTAGTCCACAGAACATTTAAAAGCATAGCTCACCCTAAAAATGAACTGACACCAGCTCTTTTTCAGCAGGTCTGATGAATGGAGGTCTAAAGATGAGGAAGACTCTGCTAAGGATTCCATTTTTAAAATGACTCCAGATAAATAAATAAAAATAATAATAATTCCACCAACAGAAGTCACTCCAATGCCGTTACAACAATATACAAATATAGGCAATATAGCTTCTTAAACATAAGATTGTCGCTACCCATACAGCTATCAAGTAACTAATTTGTGCAAACAACGGGATCCATTTTGAGAATTCTTTTTGTATTTTTCTCATCCACAACCTTCCATTTTTAAACGAGGCCTTGTCCAGCCAACAAGAAGCTGCAGATAGCTGTTGGATTAAAAAGCATTTCTTGAGGTGACAAAGTTGGGGTACAGCAAATTTTTGGGGGCCAACGACCCCTGCTAGTGGCAGCAGACTCTAGTGTGCACAGAATGCGACATTAACCATCTGAACAGCGAGATTACAAATATGTGATTTGAATGTTTGTAACGGAGCGTTCTAATGCTGATGGAGCACTACTGGTTAGTAATGGAAAGCAATGGAGTTCTAGAACACTACCTTAGAATAAAAAAAATGAAATTAAAATAAACATTCCAAGAAACCCATATTTAAAGGGTTTACATCATATATTAGCGAAACCTGACAAAGTTAAGAGAATGAGAACCCAATGTGAATGTTAAACACTTTGTCGGTAAACCTTTGCTAGTGAACAGTGGTAACACTACTGCCCATGAGTTTCCATATTTAGACCAAGAGGTGGCGTTGCAATAATACACGTACAGCTTTAGGATTTTATCTTAGAAAAGAAACAATTTATTTGCATTTACCATTCATGCCATACAAAGGGTATAATGAATACAATGTGAACATGACAAAATAAAAGGAGTCCAATTGAAATTGAGGTACTACTGTCCCGTTGAAAACAACCTTACACACCACAAAAATAATAAAATAAAATCGTAAACCACAACCCACCTCCCCCCCACCACAACCCAAATGCACACGCTTGCTCATGCAAGAGAAAATATTACATATTTAAAATAGTAGTGCTGTATTTTCAGTCGGAAAGGAAGCACTACGTTCCCGCGATACTTCCTTCCTCCTCCCCCCCCCCCCCCCCCCCTGCTCAACACAGAACCCCCGTCGAAAACGTGCGTCTTTGGAAACCAATGAGGTACAAGCTCCATTTCTCTAAGCCAAAAAAAGGCTAAATACCACCATATCAATTCGATATGCCTTGAACCGCCTATATATTTAATGCCCCATCCTTAAACCACAGCATTTTCAGCACATTTCTTGAAACTCCACTGGTGAACCAAATGGTTTAAGCTCAAGTCTCCAATAAGCTAGACGAACCTCCTACGGCATGTACTTTTTAAAGTGTGTTGACTAAATGTAATGTCATGTCTCTACGTTTGTGGCCATTGGGGGGGGGGGAATGAGTGCTTTCATTACTGCAGAGGGGGGGACCATGTCCCCAAAAAGCGCACACACTCGGCCGCATTTTCTGATTCTATTTGCTTCCTTCCTCAGGCAATGTGGAATAATGTAGAGAAGCAGGCAAAGCTGTATGTCCTTGAGCAAAGCGCTTAAGCTGAATTGCTTCAGTGAAATATCCAACAGTAGAAATCAATTCTATGCACACACGCACAAAAAAAAACCCAAGCTGTGTAAACCTGCTCTGGAAAAATGTGCCAGCCGAATGTTTAAAACATCATGCGATGCCAACAGGACAAGAACTCTCTTGCCCTCCACCAGGCCAACCAAAAAACAGCACTCAAACCCTCCCCCCTTTAAGTTTGCGGGAAACCCTACTGACATGACATCCAAGCTGAGGATGGGATCAAACGTAAATTTAAGCTGGAATGAACTGAAGAGCAACTTCGAAATGGCAAACCCTGTCGCATATGGAGTCCCGTGTGTGAGTGTGTGCTACAACATCCTGCTTTCGAGTACCTTTGTAGTGTAGTTGAACTAAATCTGATAAAAAGGAGTTTGCTCCTTTTTTTAAGGAACCGCCTCACTTCACAAAAAACCTGGAAGCCTGGACCACGGCCCTCCAGTTTTAAGAAATGAAGAGGGGAAGTAGGTGGGTGCATCTGCGAGTATACGTGGGTGTGTGTGTGTGTGTGTGTGTCTCGGAGAGGAAGGGAATGGACTGGAGCTGGTGACCCATGCATTGTTCTACTCACCTTCCTTCCCTGCTCCCATGACGGGGTGGAGGGTGGGGAGGGGGGGGTGAAGCAGAGGCCCCGACACGAAAAGAGGGGACCCCCCTCAGTCTCATCTCAGCCTCCCTACAGCACTGCGCCACACAGCTGTTCGGGGCACAGGTGGAACACCTCAGTAGTGTGTGTGCGTGTGTGTGTGTGTGTGTGTGTGTGTGTGTGTGCGCGCGCATCTCAGTCGAACCACTTCACAAACACAACCACAGAACAAGCCGATACAACATTTCCGGCAACTCGCCCCCACCCCCCCTCGATCGTTGACGATACCCGTACAAAAACGTCCCGAGCAAGATTGTTTTGGAAACGTGATACACTGGCCTGATCCTACAGCTCAGACTGTCCTCCGGGACATTTTTGTAGAGGAGAATAAGGACTGCACCGAGATTAGAGTGCACTACAACTTAACACCCCTGCTACATGACAAACCACTGCACTTGTGAGGACCACTACACTTGTGAGGACCAAGAGCCAGATCACTAGTTTTTTTTATTATTTAGTTTGGGACAAATTCAATGGGAGGAGGGGATGGGGGGGGAGGGTTAAACAAGGCATTTTAGAAAGTGCCTTGTACACTGCTCCCCAAAGAACCCCCCCGCCCCCCCACACACACACACACACTTTCCAGTTTTGAGTAAAGGTGTCTTCAGATGCTCCCCCCAACTTGCACCCGTGACCATCCTCGACGTAAGGGACACACACACCCGGGCAGTCGGCCTGCCGTTGCAGAGGGCTGACGGGGAAACCCCCGACCCGGTCTGAGGCGGCGATCGGTGTGTACGGCGGGGCAGGCGCTGGGGGAGGGGAGGAGGAGGAGGAGGAGGGGGGGGGGGGTAGGAGACGGCGGAGACGGCGGCGGATGATGATGTTCGAGAGGGGGCCTCGAAACTCACCACGTTTCCCGTTCAAGCGCGGCGGGAACCCGGTGGCGGGTTCACAGCTCGTGTAGCCTACGTGTGAGCGATTTCTTTTTTTTTTGTGGTTTTGTTTCAATGTTCCAGTGTTCTCGGCGATGCTTCACCAAATGGCGACGGCGGAAGGTGTGGGGAGGGGGGAGGTCCACAAAGGAGATGTGGAGTATGTTCTGCGGCGGTGGAGGAGGCGGAGGAGGAGGAGGAGGAGGGGGGGGTGGGGGAAGGTGGGGTGCATTAACGAGGCGCAGGCGTTGTCGGGGGGGCACTTTTACCTTGGCGGGGAGTGCGTCCAGGGTACTGCGCGACGCTAATTGTCTTCCCCCCACGTCACACGGACATGCCGTCCGGAGGCCTGGGACCTATTTCAGTTGGAATAGTTAGTCAAAGGGGTAGAGAGCACAGGAGCATGCACTGCCACAGCATAGGCGCCACATATACACCTACGCAATGCCCCCAAACTGCCTTACATGGGAGCGACAAGCCCCTGTCAAACTAACCATGAAAACCAGGACACAGGACTAAAATCCCAGGACTGTAGCTACAGGTATGCTACAAGTTACCCTGCACGGTAAGGTCAGCCAACTCCACAGCAAAGAGATGTTCAACTAAAGTCCTCCCTTAAAGATCAACTTCTTCCTGTAGTTAATGCACGGACTGGCAGTGTGTCCTCCAGGAGGGACAGGTCGATTAAACTACCAGTGTTCAAGAGGGGAAAACCCAGCACAACACAGTGGGACACACTTCTGGGATGGTTTTTCCACCCGTTTATCACCCATCAGAAAACCACTGGCACAGACGCCAAGGCATTCTTAGACCAAGAAACTACAACTTTCCACTGGGTGGGGGGGGGAGGAGGGGGGGAAGGTTAGAAGGAAATAAATGTGAAAACTTGAAAGCCCTATGAATAATACTGGTCAGAAAGTTCTTTATTTCTTTTGAGTACATTTAAAGAAAAAAAGAAAAGAAAAAAAAAGGAGGAGAAATTCAAAATCTGCACTGAAAACAAGAACAAGAATGCAAGCGAAGGGTGCCGTGTGTGTGTGTGTGTTTGTGTGTGTGCGTACGTTTGTGTTTTTTTCTGTTCTCACCGTTTCTCACCATCTTAATCGACCAGCAGAAGTTAGAGGAAGGACAACCCCCGAGAGAGAAAGAAAGAGAAAAGAAAAATGAACAGACTGGAGGCGAGACTAGACAGGATCTACCAGTGGAGATGCGAGACCTGAGAGAAGCGCTTCCATCCGTCCGACGGAATGCTTTTCTTCCCAGAACCCCCTGCGCCACGGATACATCCAGAGAAACCACACAAGAGACTACGGCAAATGTGCGCTTGGAAAAGGCAGGCCAGTGTAATCAATTGCCTCCCAAAGCTATAGAACTGGCACAATGCAAGTCACACATTGGATACCCTGAAAATGTTGTGTTTTTCTGATTGCAAACGATCAGGTTATGCCAGTGAGAATAAGACAACACAAAATAATCTCAATTTTCAGATCAAGGGAGAGATTCAAAAGTGGGGAAAGGAGGTTTTCAGCATTAGGGTTAAGGTTTTCTTTATCGGGAAATGTTAACAAATCAACTTATTCTCGTTGTAGAGCAATGTGGATTTTAGAATGTTTGGAAATTAAATAAACAAGATGGAGAAGAACAGAGAAGTGATTGAACTATGTGTAAGTTTAGGTGTTTTGTTGAATAAAGTCCCCCACACACACAGGGCAAGCCCCAGGAGCAAGATTACCCTCTCAGTCCGTGCCATTGCATCTTTCTTCCACAACAACATTCTTCCACAAAAACCTAGAACAATCACATAAATGCATCAATTCAAGCATTCTTGGGAGTAGAAAGGTTTGCAAAATCGCTTTTATTGTACAGTGATTAACGGTTGCACTAATAAAGGGGGGAGAAAATATTTATAACTGTTGGCCAATGAGCATAACGTCGTCAGACTAATTTTCAAACCAGCCACTCAGTAGTCCATAGGGCGAACGCATCAGCTAAGAACAGCTCACGTGCCGCTGAATCCAAGTTGTCAAACGGCACGTGATTAACAGAAATTGAAATTAAAAATAAACCCCTATGCACATCTACAGTAACTCGACCACCAAGCAACGATGCCAACATGTCAAATTTTATTAATTAAAAGGGGAGAAGTCTACGCTGCTGAAATGACGTGTATGGGTGGGTGGATGTCCGTGTCGCAAATTACATTTGATCAGTGGGAAGCCTGTTGGATCTTCCACCCTTAGAACAGTTATATTGGGGCTAAAGTGAGCAGTTGGGATGTATTTATGAGTCTCTACTCTTATAGTTCATATACAACAAACACAATATTTCACTTGCAAAAATATGGAAAGCATTCAGAGGTGGAAAGAAACGGGCCCAATGTATAGAAGAAAAAAAAATAGCAAAAACAAACCAAAAAAACCCCACACGAGACTCATATTTAGAAATCTCCCTGGCCTTGTGTGTGGTGTGTGGTGTGTGTGTGTGTGTGTGTGTGTGTGTGTGTGTGTGTGTGTGTGTGTGTGTGTGTGTGTGTGTGTGCGCGCGCATACAGGCTGGAAACCCCGGTTTGCACAACGTGGTTATTATGTGTAAGCAATTAAATCCAAAATGGTGATTGGCTGAACTGGAAAGCCCAGTCCTATTCCTATTGGCTGCTCCCTGCAGCATCACAGAGGTAGATGCCGGAGGTAGGGGAGGAAGGGGAAATAAGCCTCAACAGGAGCGGGAGGTTATGAGGGAGGGGGTGGGTGGAGGGGTGCTGGTTATGTTTCATACATTTGCCGTATGCATCTGCCTGCGGGTGGCCGGTTACTCCCCCGTATCCATGGTAATGAGATCAGTCCCGTCCGGATTCCTGTGTGTACGCCTCGGTCGTGTGCGGGAATCGAGAAGCTGCAATCCACCCACCACACTCCAGAAAAACAGTTGCCCAACCCTGGCCCTGTGTGATGCACATCTCTGCATAGCTGTACGTCTGCCCCCCCCCCCCCCCCCAACCCCCTGTCCGCCTCCCCAGACTGCCATGTTACTTATGTAATTAGATCCAAAATGGCCACCCACATCAAGGAATTTCTGCTCGTGTGGTTTTGGGAAGACTTGGTCCAAATAACAGTGTCTGAAAGTTTCAAAATGAACAAAAATCAACAGGTACTCGAGGACATACGAGGACAGCAGAGCTAGTTCAGACGGCCACCGGCAGCCCTCCCTATACTAAAGCATCACCAAAGTAGCAATACAGCAACTGTGTGCGCTTCTGGGCACGGTACTGTGTCTCCATGGTCTGACTGCATTGAAAAAAAAACTGAAAGGACCAAGGTTGGGGCAAGAGTTCTTCGAACACTAAGATACCTCCCTACACACGCATACACACACCCTCAGAGACGGACACACGCGGGCGCGCACACACACACACGCACGCACGCACGCGCGCGCACGCACACCCCCACGCGGTGGAGAGGGGGGGAAGGGGGAAGGGGGGAGGGGGGGAGGTATGAGGGGCGGTTATCGGTAGGGGGGCTCTGGCGTGTGGAGGTGGGGGATGTCGGGGCGGTGGAGGAGGGGCTCCCTGCGAGCCGGCGGCGGATTCGGCGGATCATACACTCTGGGTGCGGCCAGGGAGGTGGGCGTGGCAGCCTGGGTGGGGTCCAGAACGGCAGCAGGCTGAACTGGCATGGCGGGCACGGCGGTGGGCGGCGGGTACGCAAACTGGTACTGAGGGTACTGCTGGTACTGCTGGTACTGCTGGTAGTACTCCGCGTAGTACCTGGAGCAAGAGCAGGCCGGACACACACGGTAAGCAAGTCATCAACGGATAATTTCTCTGCACTTTCACTCGCTTACAATACAATACATTTTTACAAAGTATCAATTTTATACAGTCAGCACCCTATAACTGGAGCAATACAGATTAAAGTATGTTCTTCAAAAGCACAAGGGCAGCGTCCTATCGGGGAGCACATTCCCAGTTGCCTAACCATGAATAGCACACTGCTACCCATTCGAGACCTTATAAGGTTCTAACTGACATTTTTGACAAAAAGTGTCATGCATACATTGGTTTATAGGGCACTAAACATGAAGTTTTCCATAAAAAACACTGTTCAAAAGAAGAAAACAAAAAATACCTAATTTAAAAGGCTGTATCTACTTGGGGCCCATTCACGTTGGTATCTCTGAAGCAGATACAACCCTATAATTCCAAGGTTGCGTATTGGCTTGAGCTAACAAGTCGTAATTGGCACCCTCGGTTCTCTAAGCACTGACGCTACACAGCTGCCCATTTGGCGGTATCCTGGCGGGAGGTCGGGGGTCGTACCTGGCCATGGGGTCTTCCTCCACGGCGGCAGCCTCCTGGACCTGGGCGGCAGGGGTGGGCAGCAGCGCCCTGCGTTTGGGCCGCTGGTACAGGAAGGGCTTGGGCACCGGGTCGGGGAGGAGGGGCGCGGACCGTCGCACGGGGCTCCGGTCGCGGTCCCCGGACTTGGCGGCGGACTGCTGCTGCTCGGCCAACACCTGCTGTCCCTGGGCGAAGTAGTGCGCCCGCGCCGCCTCGAAAATGGCCTGCCCCGCCGTGGGGTCGGCGCTGGGCGCCCCGTACACCGCCGTGGCCACTCCGTAGCCGGGGTCGGCCACCGCCTCCCCGGCCGCCGCCAGGTACACGGGGTTGGCCATGCCCGGCGCGTACACCTGGCCGCCGTAGGCCGCGGCCACGGCGGGATTCCCGTTCCCGCTCATGGAGCTGTACATCTGCGCGGCGCCCAGCGTCAGCGCCTGATTGGCCGCGGAGCCGTAGAGCTGGCTGGCCACCGTCCCGTACACCTGGCTGGCCAGCGCGCCGTACACGGCGGGGCTGACGGGCGTGCCGTCCGTCCGGCTGCCGGAGGTCAGGCCCGTGAGGGCGGCGTAGGTGGGGTCGAAGGTGGAGGTGTTGTACACCGAGTTGTGGACGCTCTGCTGCACCTGCAGCGGGAGGCCCGCGGCGGCCGCGGCGGCCGCTGCCAGGACGGCGGCCTGGCTCTGGTACTGCTCCAGGGTGGGCTTCCCCACGGGGCACTCCCCGGCGTAGTGGCCCTGCTTCCCGCAGCTCACGCAGGGGATCTTGCCGCCCGACGCCTGCTTGTTGTTGGGCTGCACCTTGGACAGCTCCACCGAGAGCGGCCGCCCCTTGAAGGAGGTCCCGTGGAGGGCCTCGATGGCCTGCAGGGCGTCCTCCTTGCTCTCCATGTGCACGAAGGCGTACCCTGCGGAGGAGGAGAGCCTGGCTGTCATTGAGCGCAGGAGAGCCAGTTAGAAACCAACACACAACTCAGCCACACACCAACAAAACACAGGGACCCAAAACAAAGGACCCAAATCAATCTATGTTGTTAACACATTTTGGGCCAGTTTCACAGACAGAGATTAAGCCTAGGCCTAGACTAGTGGTCTCCAACCCTGGTCCTGGAGAGCTACTGGGTCTACTGGCTTTTGTTTTTAAAATCAGCACCCTGTTGAGACCCATGTGACCAGGTTAGGAGAGTTAACTGTGTAATCAACTGCTCTACATGATAAAAGGGGTTTGAGACCACTGTCCTAGACTAACCACTATTTTGAATGACGATTTTCCATACAAAACTTAAGTTGGTCCAGGTCTAAGCTTAATCTAGGTCTGTGAAACCAGCCCTTTAAATTTCGCTAATGAATTTTTTCTTCAAAAAGGCTTCAGTACTATGTTGCCCAAACGTTGGTAGGCTACATACTGAACTCAAACATCTGAGTTTTACAGACATTAATTAGCTCAGGTAGCAATTTAGTAAATGCACACAGGACTATATAACTGGCATAACACTTTTAAATGAGAAGATATCAATTACAGTCTTAAGTTTTGCCTTTATAAGTTTATCTGCTGATGGCTATGCCTTAATGGTCAGCCTTCTCTAGTTAAGAACAATGATTAAATGAAAACGCTGCTGTCTTTAGTGTGAAAGGACCAGTGAAGACAGGTTGGTCAGCTGATCATGGGATGTGACGTAATGGTCAGAACTGGAAGACAAGTGGCTCCAATTATTTAAGTCTTCCTCGTCAAGTGTCTGCCATGATTGAAGTAGTCACAACATTGCAGTGTCTGCAAACGGACACTTTTCTCGTCAGCGATATGATTTGGCAATCTGTCCCAACCAGTCTTCAGAAGCCTTTAAACATTAAAACAGGATTGAGGTCGACTTCAATTTCAACCCAAGTCAATTGGGGAAATGAACTGAAATTCAGTAAACTAGAAAAAACTTTTTACGATTCACCAACTGAATTTCAATTCATTTCACCAAGTGACCGAATGGAAATGGAATCGACCGCCCAACCCTGCCGTTTTAAACGGGGGGAGACTTTGTGCGCTCACCTTTGACCTTGTCGCACTCCAGCACCTTCCCGAAGGTCTGGAAGAGCTCCTGCAGGTCCTCGGTGGTGCACATGCCGCTGAGGTTACCCACGAACACCTTGGTGGAGTGCAGCGGCCGCCCGCGAGACTCCTCCACCACCAGGTTCCTGCCGCGGAACTCGCGCCCGTTCAGCTCCTTGATGGCGCGGGCCGCGGCGCCCTCGCCCTGCAGGTGCACGAAGGCGAACTGCCTCAGCACGCTGCAGCTCACCACCGCGCCGTACGGCTCGAAGATGGCCGTCAGCTCCTCCTGCGACGTGTCCAGGGCCAGGTTGCCCACGAAGAGCTTCACCGTGTTGCTCTTGTCCATTGCGCCTGTTGGGTGGGGGAGAAACAGAAGTTTATAACCAGGTTAATGACATCCTGGCTGGCAGACATGTATAACAAAGCACCATCGGTTTATGTGCACTATAATTGGGCTGCCTCTCTATAGTCAGGTACTTTGAGATATATATTTTTTTTCTACCACCGTCTGAGTGCATTATTTTGCCTCAATTGCATATTTTTGGGGGGTTTAGGCCCAATTTTTTTCTTATTCCCCACTGTAAAATGTCTGTGTGACAGTGTCGCTGTAAAAAGCACTATAGAAATAAAATTGTATTGAGCTTGGTTCTTCCATCTACCAATGTCGTAGACTGTGAAAAAAGTCTGGCAAACAAAGTTTCAATTGTCTACATTTCTCCATTGCATTGTGTGACCTACAATGAGCCAATTGTCATTTTTATTTAGGTTTATTTATACTTTATTAAACTTGGCGTCCCACTTAGAGGTATCTTTCAAAGGGGACATGGCCAAGGCATACGATACAATTATAACAAAATGCATGAAGGATACACATTGACGTGTACATTCAGCAAGTTAAAAACACCAGAAGGCATTACAATTTGTCTGCGTGTATTGGCTAACACACATACAATCAGTCAAATGAACTGTGAAACTTAGCTACAGACTACAATCGCTCAGCGAACTAAACACCAACTAAAGTGAGTTACCACAATTATCCTTAACCAATCGTGATATATTCCCTAATTAACCGAAAGAAATTCCACAGCGTGTACATAATATACATAGGCCTAATTTACTTCGCAAGTTAGACAGCAACGACTGGTACGGTCAACAACGACCTTACCACGCTCTTAAGACTTGATAATACAGTACTTTGCTTTCCCTTATCACCGGAAATACGCCCCCATTGTAAGTAACACGACTAACTGTAGCCCTCTGACGCAGCGTGAACCCCGGCTTGCTAGCAAAGTTCATTTCTAGTTATCGATCTACCTTCCTGTACCACAAATAAAACAATTACACGCGCACTATTAAATAACGAAATAATTATATTTAGTTTTGTTTCGCTAGTCTTTTGCAAAACATTAATTCTGTCGAATTAAGCTATGATGAATAACGTTAATGCTTAGCCAGCTAGCAAGCTATTGTTAGCCTGTTTACTAGCTAGCTAGTTATCTGGCTAACTCGCGCGGTAAATGGATAACAGTGCAATTTTCCAGATTTACCTAATTTTATTTACAACAATGGTGTGTTTTTTAAATATTATTTAATTTTAAACCATGCAAGCAAAAATCTCTCAACATATAATCTAGTAAACCCGCTGGCTAATTCGGCATGCCCGGTTTATGACAACCGAGTACAGGAGATACCGTCAAGTCGCGCGCACAAAACAGCGGCCTCGACGAAAAAACAAAAGTTTAGGCCCACTATCACCTAGGTAACCGTCCACAGCTATATAACATTTAGCTAACACGAATGGTTATAAATGTTCGCACTACAATATAGCTACTCAATAAACGACTAAAGTAAAACAAAGTGAGAAAGACTGCGGCTTCCATCTTACCTAAGCGGTGCACTGTTTCAAAATGGTAGCGCCCGCTTCCGTTTTTTGAAAGACGGAAGCCGGGGGGAAATCGGGAAACGGCGATGCTGACGTCTATGGTTTATCCACAGCAACTGGATTGGTGTTGAGCAGTTAGGAGTTTGGGCGGTTTTTAAATTATGAAAACATTTAATCCTGTGAGAGACATTTCCTGTTCTATTTTAAAATGGTGCCAACTCCTACAGCATAATCAGCACATTTATGTAACGTTATGTAAGAAAGCTGATGACAGCAGCAAACTGTTTTAATGAGAAAATGCAGTTGTGAACTTCCCAGAACGCTAATTTAAATTTACCCAGCCCCCTCACCCCAAAAAAAGAGGACTCGAAAGACTGTAGGCGACTAATACATTTTCACTTTCACTTGTAAATGTTTTGTTCATACATCGGAAATGTAATCTAAAGGCCCCTCAGTAGGCTCCTTCCCAAACGTTGGGAGAACATATCTTGTGAACAAGATCTTAATAAAAATGAAACTTGTTTAATGGAGATTTCACCCTAAATATTAAATATCAATGTTCTGCATTAATTTTCTTCCCTGTAGATTTTTTGACCTGACAAACCGTATCTTAAATTTTTTTTTTTTTTTGATCAAACTTGATTTTGTCCATAGGACAAATGCTCCTCAGGGCCTCTTTTTAAAACATTAAATTAAGCTTGTGATAGGTTTTTGAACGGTTTAATAAAAATAAATAAATAAATAAAGGTTTTCTGTAGAGCTGTCATTGATGAGTCAAACTATACTGACCAGGTGAGATGCAAAGCATGCTAGGCACCTAGCATCATTCTACTTCACCAGTTAAATGCATTGCCTATATTCTAGCAAGCTATTTAGTTGTCTTTTGGATCCAAAATTTGGATCCCACTGTCTTACCAAATTATAGACCAATGTCAAAGCACCCTTTTATACAAATAAACTTCACATATACAAATAACATTGAATTTCATTTTTGCAAACACTTTTTTTCCATCTTTATTTTATCAAATGCACTCAAAACCAGTGGTGATAATTGAAATCAGACAGTAGGGCTAAATTGGGGGGACAGAATTGGGGTTTTAATGTATGGATATGCAAGCATAAGCATTTTCTTTTGTTACTCACTCATGACAGACACCATGAAATTGTATTGAGTCAAATGAACTATTTGTCCAGGACAAACTTGAAGCAGTGCATTCATGGGTTTTTCCAGTCTTTTACAAGTTGCCCTAGAGTTCATGTACACAATTACTTTAGATTGTACAGACTAAACTGACAAGAATGAACAGTCAAGTTAGCTCTCTGTATGAAACTCATAACCTGCTAATAGTATTCATAAAAATATCATTATTGGCCCTAAAACTAAACTGCCAATAATATATTTTTTAG
>NC_083762.1:15004583-15089083 GCF_963514075.1 Conger conger | reverse complement strand
CAGACTGGACACCTGAACACACACACGAACACACACACACACACACACACACACACACATACACATACATACAGTGGGCTCAAGAATTATTGGCACCCCTCACCAGCAATGCACAAACAAGGCTTAAAAAAAAAGAATAATATAATTATCGAGAAAGGTAATACGCCAACATGTGCCAAATACTGTACTTTATTAATGTTTCAATGGAAACAACCAAAATCATAACAATCATTTAATAAAAAATAAATTTCAACAAAATCAAGGTTTCAGAATTATTGGCACCCTTCACCTAGTACTTAGTGCAACCACCTCTGGCAAGGATAACAGCATGGAGTCTCTTCCTGTAATTTTTGACAAGATTAAGGAACACATTTGAAGGGATTTTGGACCATTCCTCTTTGCATATCCTTTCAAGATCCTTCACGTTCTTGGGTTTGTGCTTATCAACTGACCTCTTCAACTCAGCCCACAGGTTTTCGATTGGATTGCGGTCTGGTGGCTGAGATGGCCATTGCAGAACGTTGATTTTGTTGTCACGGAACCATTTCTGTTTGGATCTTGAGGTGTGTTTTGGGTCATTGTCTTGTTGGAAAGTCCACCTACGACCAAGTCCCAGACCTCTGGCAGAGGGAACCAGATTTTCAGCCAAAATTGCCTGATACTTGCTGGAATTCATTATGCCATCAATCCTAACCAGTGCCCCTGGACCTCTGGAATTAAAACAGCCCCAAAACATGACTGACCCACCACTATATTTCACTGTGGGTATGAGGTGCTTCTCCTTGCATGCGTCTCTGTTCCTACACCAAACATACTGATGCTGTATCTCACCAAAACATTCAATTTTGGTCTCATCTGACCAGAGAACCTTGTTCCAGTCGTAATGTAAATTACGTTTGTCAAACTCCAAGCGCTTTCTTCTGTGTCTTGTGGTCAGAAAAGGCTTTCTTCTGGCAACCCTTCCAATGAGGCTGTGGTTATGGAGGTGGCGTCTGATGGTGCTTTTTGAAACCTGGTGACCCCAAGATGCCACCAAGGCCTGCAATTCTTTCACTGTGATCCTTGGGGATTTTGTTGCTTCTCTCACCATTCTCCTCAGTATCCTGGGGGGCAAGATGCAGTTGCGTCCTCTACCCATGAGATTTTCAACAGTTCCATATCTTTTGAACTTTTTTATAATTGCTCTGACAGTCCTCAGTAGTATATTCAATCGTTTGTGAATTTTCTTGTAGCCATTACCACGTTTATGAAGGTCTATGACCATCTGCCTCTTTTGAACAGCCAATTATTTTGTTTTCTTCATGGTGTTGGATGACAAAGGGATATTGCATGTGTGTTACCTCATTTTTATACCCTAGTGAAACAGGAAGTGATGTAATCACTCAATACAGTTCCTTAACACATAGATAAACTTAAATAAGTGGAATTTAATACCTGGTTTAATTTTGGTAGGTGTTATTTACAATAATCTTTAAGGGTGCCAATAATTTTGAAACATTGATTTGGAGGAAATTGATTTTTAATTAAATCAGTAAATGATTTTTGTTGGTTCCATTGAAACATTAATATAGCACAATATTTAACACATGTTGGTATTTCGAGTTTGTCTACAAATATATTGTATATTTACATATTGTTTTACAATATTGTATATTGTTTGTTCATTTTCTGTCAGGGGTGCCAATAATATTTGAGCCCACTGTACACACTGTGTACCAGTGGTTCCCAACCCTGTTCCTGGAGCTCCGAATTTGGCATTCATGAATCTACCAATTAGCACCTTAACAAAATCTCTAGCTGTTTAATGACGTGTGATTTGTTGTGTTTGGAGCGAAAACCTACAGGACAGGGTTGGGAGCCAATCCTGTATACAGTACATTCCCATTGTGCACTAAGACACGTAAGACTTGTCTCTGTCTGTAATTTCCATCCATCCATTTACATCGCACAGATGTTTCGGACTACTTCTGTCACCTGCACAGTCCTAAACAATAACGCTAAATATTATCCAACGACCCAATCCCACTGTAAATAAACATCAAATATTTGCAGTATTGGATTGTATTGACTAGCATCCACACATTCTCACAGTAGTAGGCTCTCACCTGGAGCTCCTTCCAACGCAGATCGGACAGAATTTACGCAGTTGTTGCAGGTCATCTGCACTCCGAACTCCAACTACGAGAAGAGTGGATCAGATAAGAGCTCTCGTCCAAAGCTACGCACTTTTATTAAATATTAATTTCCTATCAATTGAACGAATATAGTACACAAAAGGCTTTCTATTTTTATTTCATTTAAAAAAATGTCATCATCATTTTTTACACATACTACAGTATTTTTTTTATAAAGAATTTTATCCAAGATACTGTAACTGTCAAATAGTGTTTAGTCATACGCTTTATGAAACCAAGCACTTTTCAAAGTACACCATCCTCGTATATCCCAGCACTTGCCTGGTTTATACAAGTCAGATGTAGAGAAAGTCAGTACGTTAAATATAGTACTATTAGCTAAAACCGCTTGTTATTTTTAAAGACTAAATAAAATAATACAATAACACAGAGAGATAAATACTATACAGGTTAGTCTACCGGTTGTATCTACGAAGTTGTTAGCAGATTAAGCTAGTTTCATAGTTAACCATTTTCTTTTCAGTCACTTTCGAAGAGACTTATAAACAAGGCGCAAGAATCTTAAGGCAGGGTTGCTCATCAATGTTTTTAATATTATAACCCATATTAAACGGACCTTGGTCGTTCTATCTGACTCCATCGTTTCGTTGCACGCTTGGTCTGAGCTACGAAATGGGTACACTTCCTGTGTTTATTGAACTGGTGCTGACGTCATGTTAGTGAGGTCAATGAACGCTTTCAGGACTGTGGCTGCCACCTTCCGGAATGCGTCGATCACTACAGCATGGTTTTCCCAAAAATGGTTTTACGGATTTGTGGATTTGTGCATCATAGAACCGTGCGCATCCCTTTAGTATTTTAGCAATATGGGAATTAGTGCACCAAATATATTCGGGACTTGCTATAGTTTAATATTCCTACAAATTATCTGCCACAATATACGTCGTTTAAAGATTATTATGTTTCAAAACGATCCAAAACGAAAAACCACAGATTACAACCAAGCCGATAAATATATACGGATGAAATGTAATGCGTTTTAAAAAGTCAAGGTGTAAAAATAATTAGGAAAATAAAAGGAAGCCTGAGTACTTGGTTAGATGAACTGTGTGGATTAAGGAAATGGCACCAGCCATAATATCTAAATGTTGCAAAATGAAAGCTAATGACTAACACTAACTGTAGCAATGAGCTAAACAACATGAAAATCAATGCGTAAATGAAATTGATTTAATGTTTAAATTATTACTCTCAACCATAGTATCGTACAACATTGATGCAATGTGCTGCTCATGGTTTCTGATATACACTCCGCGTGAGTCTGCGTTAAAACTGCAAATGGCGTTCCATAGTGTAATAATGGAATAAAGATTCTACATCATTATTCCACATGAGACGGGATTGTTCGTGTTATTTATTATAGTATTGGTGTGTGATTTGACGGCAGAAACCCCCCTTTGAGAGATGGGACTATGACCAGTCTCGAAAGGAAGATTACAGTTATTAATATCAATAATCATACTGCATTCCTCCATATGGACGCTTATCCATTTGGCCTGTATATTTGGGCCAGATCTGCACAACCAGCGGGGGGATTACAGACTACCTTTGATAGGAGATCTAAGCTGATCATGACCGAGTTTAGTGGGCTGTACGGGTCGTAGAGCTAGGGTAAACTGCGTGTGTGCGTGTGTTAGTGCATGTGTGTGTGTCTGTGTGTGTGTGCGTGCGTGCAGGTGGGGTGTATGTGTGCTTGTGCATGTCTGCATGTACTGTGTGTGTGAAGATGGGGTGTGTGCGCACGTGTGTGTGAGTGTATGTGTGGAAGGGCTTTTTGGGTGGTCAGAAGGAGGAGTATGCCTGCCTTGGTAGGGGAGGCAAAACCAAGCCATAGATATAATGGCAGTTATTGATGGGAAGGCTTTGAGGAAACAGAAGGAGGGTAAAGGTGAAAGGTCATCGATAAATAAGCAGATCTCATTAAGGGCTCAGTGCTTGACTCTTCATCTGTGATCCGTGGAACCAAGTATACATTCGCCAATCCAACAGGGGACAATTTAACCGACCTTCGCTTTTATTCTGTTCTGCTCAATAGACTCACAGGTGTGTGGTAATGACACAGCAGTGAAGCAGTGACCTGATGAATAAGCTCAGCCATTTTATATAGCAGTACAGACACGCTGTCCTTTAGGAACATTGTTACCTGTAGATAGTGAAGCAGGACAAAGGGACATGTGAAATAGAGAAACACAAACATTATTTATTTTCTGTTTTCCTCCTCAGTATCTAATCCTCTCCAATGTACTTCCGATCAATGAAACGTCAACCACACCTTGTACCAAACATACTGTCACAAAGTATGAGATATGCAGTTGACTGGCCCAGTTAGCACTACTGTACAGCTATGCCTGCAGACCCATTCCATCCAGTTGGAATGGAGAGGTTCTCAGGCTTAGAACCCTTTCCTGACGGGTACTGGCACACAAGGCAGGCAATGGATGGCTGTTCTGGGAAACAGGAGAGGAAGGAAAGAGGGAGGAGCCTGTTGTAGCCAATGGGAACAACGACAGTCCTCTTTGAGGCAGAAGGCTCTCAGTTCAATATATTTGGCAGTGTTCACCTTTAAGTGCTCGAGTACACCAAATCAATTGTAGGATATTTCAATAGAATACTTATTTGGGGACAAAACAATCATTCCGTTCAATCTACACGATCTGGGACTGAAGGAATCACTTTGGAAAATGTACTCAGTTGGAACAGTAGAACAAAAGCACAAATTATCTCTTGACATGAACTAGACCCTGAGATTCAGTTTGAATAGTTTTTTGTTTGTGTGTGGTGTTATGCTGCTCATCAGGTGCAGCTCCTGCTCCCTGGTTGTCCATTCAAATGTTTTTGTTCTTTTCTTCTCCGCAAAATCAAATCAACAGAGTCAAGGTGATGAGAAATGAAATGAATGGCAATTCACAACACGAACGTGTTTTCCACTTCGCTTTTCTTTTCAGTGTCGTGCAGGAGGTCAAATAGCGCTGCACAGCCCTAATATGTGTATTTGGAAACCTTTTTGTATTTATTTTTTTATTTTTTATCCTTTCTTTTACCACGGGAGGTGCACTGAGAACATATTTCTCTTTTTTTTTGCCAGAGAGAATTGCAATTGGGGGCTGTGAGATAGAAAACAGGGGCTGTTTTTTGTGTTAAATACCTTGTTCAAGGGCCCCACAGCAGAATGCTTCCCTTTCCATTTAAGCACCCTGCTTCATTTCTCCAGATGCAAGTCTGCTTCCAATTGTGCCCACTGGGGTCTCCACAGCTGCCCATCAAACACCCTGCCACTGGCCTGTGGCTCAAGGACTGGGGGGCCTTCAGGATTCTTCCTGTGAAATCTTGGAACAGTGGACCCAAGTATCTCATATTCTCAACATTTCTACTAATTGACAAAATCGTGGTATTTTGGAGGAAACTGCTTCAGCTGCTTCTAACACGCAGCAAAATGTTCAGTGCTCTATCAACTCTGTTCCAACCCGACTCAGAGGTTGGAGCAAGAAGGGAGACTCAAGGAAAATTTATGAGAGAAATGCTCAACAGAAAAGTACATTATGGGGTGTGTACGTCCGTAAGTCAGTTATGTAGGTGAGTGGCAGCAATTAAATGTACTGTATAGTGCAGAAACATTCCAAGGTGCATAACAGACTAAACGCAAAAGGAATCAAGCTAGGCTGCGGGTTGGAATCTGGTAAAAACTCCTGCACCAGGACACACCTGGCCCAGATGTGGCAAAATAGCAGCCTGCACCTGCCAACATATGAAACAGATGGAGAAAACCACTCGAGAGACACCCAGCAGAGGGAGAAGGGGAACAGCGCAACTCTTATTGCACAGAGCAGCAACTCTGGCCTTCAAATCCAAATCCAGGCCTGGCTTTTGTTTCTACTGATTTGCCATACCGTCTGCACACCGGACTCCCAGGTAAAGGGAGGTTGGAAAACCAGTAGTTCTCGGCTCTCGATGACCGTGAGTTGCTGATCCCTGTCCCCTAATTAACACTGGGCATTTTAATGTACGGACATCAGCAGCTGCAGCAATGACACACAGAATATCTGGCATCTGTCCAACTAAAAAAAAAAAAAACGGAAAAAACTGTAATGTTGCCAGTGAAAAACCATTTAAAACATAAATCCTGTTATTTAATTGTACAAATCCTGTTATTTTATGGGATGGCCATTAAATAATGTGTTAGTGCCAGTATTCTACATGACTTTGACAATGTTCCGAATAAAAAGAAAAATAGTTCAATCCTATAACGTTTTTCAGTGAAATCTTTAAATCATTTTTACAGTAACAATAGATTCGTTTTTTTTTACAGTGTAGTTCTGGTTCAGTTTTAACAAGCTTATTTATTTATTTGTGTGAGTATAAATCTAATTATCTGTGTTATTTTATGAGCCGAAGCAAGACTGCTGGCAGGGATGACATATTTTTAGTGTCATCTAGGATGAGGGCCTACTGAATAAATGAATTAATGAATAAGTAAGTAAATACGTAAGTACATACATGTATTAAGTAAATATGTAAGTAAATAAATGAGGTGTTATATAAACAGGTAGGTGTGTTGGATGGTGCTACTGTAAAAACTTTGATAACTTCTTCCTCATAAGGACTGATATTAAGGCATACAGAATTAATCTCTTTCAGGGCTTTGAACCGTGCATCTTCTGTTTCTGTCATGGCTCTCGCTGCAGTCTGTCGGTGTGGATATGTTGAAGCAGTGACCGTTACTAGGTCTTGTTTCTCTTGTTTCTCTTTTCCTCAAAAACAGATTTATAAAAACATTGTTGTTTTTTTCCGATTCAAATTTTCATTATTTATTAGATTAACTCGTCTTTGGCTTCTCCACAAGGTGCAACAAAATTGCATACAGTACACATTGCGCAGTATTAAAACGTACAGAATATACAATATACAATAGTGCAAATGGGCAAGTAGCTGTAAACAAGTTTATATGTTTTCCCTTTGCCCATTTACATTGACATGGAATATTTTTTGATTAATGTGTGCTATCCCAGTGTAATAAATCACATAAGTGAATGAATTAATGAATTAAAGTGATGTCTGTAAACTCCTCAAGATATTGCTGCTGACCAAATAAATTAGGTAATAGTGGAAATATAGAACACAGCCATGCAGGATGCAAAAAAGGTTATTCGATACATTACAAATGACTGTTTGTAAAGGCGTCATTAATCAAACGAAGGTGAAGCGGGAGATCATATAGTGTGCCTATAGGTGCGCTGCCGCGGCAATATAGTGCTAGATTGTCTGAAGAGTGGCGCAACCAAGGTGTGGATAGAAAAGGACATGTTTTAAACATACGGTGTACTACCCTATGCCATATAGTGATTCTGTCGCACGGCTTTACGCTGTTCTCAACGTATTTGAATCTAGATTCGTGTGTGTAAGGGCGCGCATGCGGGCTTGTGTGTGTGCGTGTGTGTGTGCCTGTATGCATGTGTGCGTGAGCGCGCCTCCGTGAGCCTTGGCGATTTGAAGAAAAGCGGTTCGGAGCGACTTGACCGACTTGCTTGCGCACGAGGCGTCTCTCATCGCGAGGATGTCGATGACAGTTCCGATCTCGCGACTGCGACAGTGGTGGCACGACAGCGCCGACAAAAATATCGCTCAGAAGAAACGATGCGTTCTCTCGCCACTGCCATTTTCCCTGAATATATTCTGCCTTATTTGCGAATCAATAATTTACTAGGAGGAAAGGGGTCCAGCGCCGCCTGAAGCAGGTGAGGGGGACGCGGAGCCAATAGCCATAAAGAAGAACAGCCAAAGCTATCCTCTCTTCCCCAGTTGGGAAGTGACAACGGTGAGAATTTATGTTACTGTTACATTTCTTTTCCTTGCATCCACCAGAATTTCGCAAGATAACTAAATCAGAAGTGATACGTGATTCTTATCTAGGGCATACTGTAGATTGGTCTGTAGCAATTGCAAGCACAGGCACGCCGGGGGCATGTTGCAATGTAATTATTTTTGCCTATAATAAAACCTCGTTTGAAAATGTAACCGACACATTACTGTCTAAGTGTTAGTCGCTCAATAAGTGAAATACACATAGCCTGTATAAGAATGATTTTTTTTAAAGCGGATACAACCCTCTATCAGACCGTCTAATCCCGGTTTATGTCTGTTTTCGCGGTTTGATTGTGAAGTTCTGATTATTTTTTCTGATAATTGCACTTGTGAAGCACAGTGCCAGTTCAGGTACAGATTTAGGCTACTTGCCCACTATGCGTATTTCTGATTCAATCCTTCCCTGGGTCTGGGTTTCTATCATAATATTGCTACTATTTATATCTAGGACTTTAAAATACCTACAGTCTGAACTGACAATCCAATCATTAAATGGGAACATCACAAATAAGGGAACTGACAATGAGTAATTAGAAGATATTGTTTCAGTAGTTTCATTCTGGTGAATATTGGATGTAGCTATTGTGCTTGGTTTGGGACAGTCACGCAATATTCCTGATTTTTTTCTTTTTGGTTGGTTTGGTTGTTTACCTGATGTCCTTTTCACTTAATATTCTAAATGCGATCTACACTTTTCTTGTATTCACTATTACAGCATATTCATATTGTGACTGGACATATCCATATATCATTACTGTATATGAATATTATTTGGAGCCTCTACATTGCCTTCGCCACCTGAGTGTTTTTGTTTATGGTCTGTGTTCTTGTTTAAGTGGGAAATAGGTAGGATTTACTGGTTAGTACTAATTCCTGTAGGTCATGACTCCTGGAGATCTGCCATCCTGTAGGTTTTCATTCCAACCCTAACAAAGCACACATTCAACACTAGAGATCTCGTTGAGCTGCTAATTAGTAGAATCAGGTATTATCAAATTAAATCAAATTAAAGCTGATGAGAAAACCTAAAGTAGTAAATGACCAGGACCATGGTTGAAAGAATTCTTTGTCAGATAAACTCCAGCTTGTTACAACTCTTTTTTTAGGTTTCACCTGAAAAAAAGGGCAATTCAATTTTTTCAGTGTTGACAATCTGCCTGTGTACAATTGTTGTTAAAGTATTTACCAGGTTGTTAGATAACTTTTCACAACACTGGCAGTTTACACTCAAACTACATGGCTGTATTGAACTTAATGCAATATAACATTGCGACCGAATAATTACCCAACACGCTGTCATACATCACATAACACTGGGGACACGTTAGCACTTGTCTAGCGTTGATAACGGCAGACAACATATTCATAACAGGAAAGATGGAAAAAATATGCTTAAAAGATTGAGGAAAATCTCCCTGAAAGGCTCTGTTCAACTTTTCAGCACTCTTTCTTCTGGCTGTCCTGTTTTTCTGCAAGTAACAAATGCTGCCGAAGCCCCAATGCATTACATTACTTTCTTGCCTTAATCGATTTATTTTCTCGGACAACTTTGCGCAGGTTGCATTTTTCCCCCCCGCACAGCCCTAATGAATCACAGGTTAGGGTGAAGTGTCTTGCTAAAGGACACAGCCGAAGCCTTGCTGGGGTTTGACCCCGCAGCCCCCCTCTTGACGCAGGCCATAAACACTACCCTCACCGACGCTGCTGGGGATAGTGCTGAGGACGGACAAAATGATCTGAGACCAGTCCGGGACTGAGAATATACGAGAGGCTGTGGTGCTTGCACCGTGATAGGTCAGTGGGGATTAAATGGCCGCTTTAACAAACGTCTCCGTTTGACCCTCCCTGCGGTTTCCAGCACCGATCCGACATCGATAGGAGAGATAACGGAGGGAGTAACAATGGCCGCAGCCTGCTAACAGAGCGGTTAAGTTATGTAAATCCCACAAAGAGCGCTCAGATTAATGGCCGCCTCTCTGTTTTGCTTGAATTTCTCATTTACATGTATCCACAAAAACATCTCTGCTGCATTTCTGTTGGTGGGGTAATTTACTCAGAGCACAAAAGCAGTTTAGGTTTTTTCAGTAATTAATTGAAGCCTTTTTATTTAACAACCTTTCATAAATGACATTTTGCACATAATCTATTTTATAACTCACCCATTTTAACATAGTTGAGTGACTTTGTGCTATTTACATTCATATAAGATTTATGATCAGCTATTGTATCCTTTGTTTCAGCCAAAAACATGATGTGTACCAAGAAGGGTACCAAAAATCAATTGTTCAGAATTGAGGGCAAACTTTTCTGCACTTTGATCGTAATAGACCCTTGGCAGACTTGGGAAGAGACAAGGTATATGTATATGCAAATATACACTCACCGAGCACTTTATTGGGAACATTATTACTTTATGGCACCTACTTATTCATGTGATTATCTAATCAGCAAATTGTGTGGCAGCAGTGCAATGCATAAAATCATGTAGATATGGGTCTGGAGCTTTAGGTAATGTTCACATCAACCATCAGAATGGGGAAAAATGTAATCTGTGACTTTGACCGTGGAATGATTGTTGGTGGCAGACAGGGTGGATTCAGTATCTCAGAAACTGCTGATCTCCTGGGATTTTCACGCACTAATTTCTGCAGTTTTCAAAGAATGGAGCCAAAAACTAAAAAAATCCAGTGAGCAGCAGTTCCACAGATAGAAACGCCTTGTTAATGAGAGACGTCAGAGGAGCTGATGTTATTATTGCCCTTTTATGTAAACATTTTTTCCACCAAATATCAGCCTCCACAATGAAATGTATGTAGTGCAGAGGGTAACTAGCTTCTATATGCAAATATTTCCATATTTCTTGATGCAAAACCTTGAAAATTATATAGCTTCACATGCTACATAAAATTGATGTAACACTTGGCAGGGTAATGTGTTTGTTCCAGAAAAATGACTGGCACATATACCAATGTTCACATCAAGAATTACTGTAAATAATAAAATAGAAGCTGAGAATGGATTAGATGCGCCTCGCAAAACTAATTAGATGGGGTGTTCATCCAGCAGTTTTATAACAGGGGTCTAGTCACTCTCCATCATAGAGTGCATGCGATACATAACACCCCATCCTATCAAATGACACATTCAGAAACCAATCCTATATTCTCATGAATGATAATTGCATTGCTAATGGTGGGCAAATGTTTTTTTTCCCACACAGGGCAGACAGTAATGCTTTAATGCCGGTTTATTTTATTTCCTGAGAGGTGTCACTGCATTGTCCTCTTTGTCTGTTTTCTAATCCATTTCATTATTATGCTTATTGGTGTGCACTCTCAGAAATAAAGGTACAAAAATTACCTAAAAGGTACAAATGCTTTTCACTGGGTCAGTTCCCTATAGGTACATATAATTATGCCCATAACCAACAATATATAATTAATTTGTACTTTTTTTGCTTGGAAAACAAAACATACTCATTTCCCCAAAGCACTTCCTTTATTGCATTGTTTTGTACACAGTAAAATGATCAGTGATAAAGGTACAATGGGTAAGATTTTTGTGTTAAAACATTGTTACAAAACCCTTGTAAATCCCTTCCTATCATTGAGGAAGGCTCACTGACATGTTGACTCACCCTCTGCCTGTGTTTATTGTCCTTAAATTAGGGTTTCAAAGTGTACATTTGTTGGCACGTCAAATGTATCAAAACATTTTACAGCAATTAAAGGTCATTGGTTTAAAAATGGTTCTTGCTGCCACAGTCAATGGCGTGGGGCTTATTCTGATTATTTGTGTAGCTGCCCAAATTGCACTCCAGACAAGCAATCACTCTGTGTACTATTGCTTATTATCCAAGTGAAGACTACACATTTAGTTATAAAACAAAGCAAATTAGCTATAGTTAGCTTGAAGAATTAGCAAATATCCACTTATGATAAAATATAGGCAACTACTATGCTAGTAGTGATTGCAAAAGTGTTGTGTTTCAGGTGGATATTTGTATATTCGGGAAGCTAACTAGTAATCACTAATTTGCTTGTTATAGTGTACTGGTATTGTTTTCTAACTAGATAAGATAGTAGCATACAGAATTTCAGTGATTGCTTGTCTGGAGTGCAATTTGGGCAGCTACACGTTCCTTTTGTCTCTTTACGTGTTCAATCATCTGTAAACCTTTATTTTCTTTATTTCGTATATAACTAAGACTATTATATCTTAGTTATATATCCAGCTAGTTATGCAGAAAAATAACTTGCTTGCTCACAATATAGTTGGTTAGCTAAAGTGAAGACTATAAATAGTGTTGTGTAGTCAAGATCTCATATAGTCACAACAGTCACAATCATATAGTAACACTGAACTGTATAATAATGATTTATATTACGTTATATTATTATATTCATAGACTGTGGGAAGCATAAACAGTGTTATGGTTTGAGGTTGTCTGTTGTTACAATTAGGAGTCTAAAATGACCTATTGTACCTTTAAACTCTTTCAGATGGTGTATCGTACACTGTTAAGAGCTGAATCAACACTGGAAATTTTACTGTGTAGTTGACTTTGTTAGGTCTTCCTGGTCTCGAGCACTGCCATGATGGTATTGGTTTGTCTTCAAGGTTGAACGCTCACTGCATCTTAATTTCAAGTTCGTAAAAACAGAAACCTGATTGTGTAACATTTACTTTAAATCTATACAGCAAACATCTAGACAGTAAAATCAACTGATGGAGTTCTTCCAACTCTACATGTTCCATCCCATTTGGCACTGCTAGAGTTGTTTCAACACTGCAAGAGTTGACTTAACACAAGTACATTTTGCGGGAGCGGTGTAGGAGCTTTTCTACACAGATGCAGGATTATAAAATGCAGTATGTGGTGAATGCTGAAGGGTGTCAGCTTGTGAGATGATTTTTAAGAGTTTTCCCACTTGCTTGGTTATATCAGAACTGATTACCATCTGCTTTAGCGTACACAGTCTCCGTGCATTTTTAATCTCTCATCACCACTGTTCAACCATGGCATTTATCTGTCACACACTGTACCTCAATATACAGTGCAGTCCGTAAGTATTTGAGCGGTGGCACTTCTGTTCTTTTGGCTCTGTACTCCAGCACATTGGATTTGAAACAAGACCATACAAGCTTATGAGTGCAGACTCTCACCTTTAATTTGAGGGTGCACCCATATTGAGTGACCCATGTAGGAATATATTTTTTATTTTTTTCCCCACACCCTTAGCATTTTTAAATCCTGCATCCGTGTAGCACTACTGAGGAAAATATATGCCAAACCTTCTGGAGCATTCTGTTAGCACAAGCTTGGTCTTGCGATTGTATTTGCATTTCCATGAATCTAGTCAAACATGCTCTGTTTTGTACAAACATAAGACTCGGACATGGCTATGTAAGCTGTTTGCTGTTGTTCCTACAAAGGTGTATATCAAAAACGGTTTTATTGATTTAGTCCATCGTCAGATTAATCTACAAGGGTCAAGTCCTTATCTTTGTCGTATTCTTAGAAACTGCAGGGTCTTTCAGCGCACTTGTCCCTGGTTATGGCTATGCACTATGTTGTATGTCGCCCTGATATCACCATATGCCAAATGCCTATAATGTAATGTCATGTAATGTCAGCTGAAAGATTTTGTTTTGTTTAGCTATTTCCATAGCTACAGTCAGGTTGCATATTTTGATAGGTGGTGAATGTTGCCTCATCAAAAAGGGTGACACCCTATAAAACTGTCTGTTAACACCAGTCAATCATCCATTGCTCTCCAGAAACAGAAGAGGATGACATGCCACCTCAGAGATTTTCTTGAGTGTGCAGATCTTTTTTCCAAGGTTAAAGTCAAGGAACATATTTTGGTAGATGTAAAATGCATTCTTGAAAAAAGATTTTGTGTACTGCCTGGATATCAGTCAAAAAGCTTTGTTGCGTACACACATGGGAAAATAGAACTTAACTGTAGGCCCAATATTTAATATTGTCTCATAGCTATTTTCAGGCTCTCAAATGCTCTCATGAGTTCATATTATGTGCATATATAGTACTAATACAATAACCATATGGTCTTCAAGTAAATTGTATTTTGCCATAAACAGAATATTTTTACAAACCGATGTGATATGCAATCAGAGTGCATTTTGCCTGGTCTTGAAAACCCGCAGTGTTTCTCCCTCCACTACATGTCCTGGCAAGCTATTCCACACGGTGACCACTCTCTGTGTGAAAAAATACTTCCTAATATCTGTGCGGAATTTATGTCTGTGTGGAATTCATGCTCATTGGTGACAGTGAATGGGATACAATTACTTTACTGTGCCCTCCAGGGGCACAGATTTCAGCGGTCACTGAGTTCGGAGCAACATCCCTTAAAGCGCGTTTTGCTGTAGGGATATCGCCATCGCTGCCATGTTTGGACTTTCCGTCCGCGGAGAGCGGCCATTTCATCACCTTCACTTAAGCAAGTGTCATTCGAGATGTGAGAATGTGCTCAGGGCTCTGTGGAGAGATAGCACAGGTACCTCATCCCGAGCAATCCCCGGCCCTCACATTTTACATTTAGCTGTTCAGCAGTTGCTCTTATCCAGAACGACTTACATAAGCGCACAACCTACATTAAAGTTAAAGTACCCAAATTGTGGAAAACTTAAAATGTCCCTTGCTATGTGGATTACAGATATACAGTAGGTCCTATAAAAACACTGCAAAAGTGCCCAAAGAAATCCACAGTCTGTATTAAGAGACTGTGCACTGAAACGAGCTGTTTGGACTTCCGTGACTTTATGACGTCACAACTGTACGATCATTTGCATATGTCCACCTTCAACACGGCCCACCTTGTAGCCAGAAGAAGTCCAAACGCTCAGCACAGACTGCATTCAATTTGTTGCGGAGCTCGCCAACCATTCAGAACATAGGTTAATTGATATTAATTAGCCTTAAAGACACAGTCGCTAAAAGAACCTGTTCTTGGTAAAGCTCATGAATGGCGCTGGAGAATGGTCATGTAAAACTGGATTTTTTTTGGTACTGAAAACCACACAAATGTCTTCAGGACCTAAAACAAAACACTGGAAAGGTGAAAAATATGGGACCTTTAAGACTGAGGCAATCAGATCATCAGCACAACGACCACTAGTAGTAATTAGACTACATAGTCCGACAAAATAAGAGCTTAGTGTGGAGGTAGGTGGAAGAGGAAGACCAAGGCTGCTTGCAACATGGTCAGCATCAAGATGCCCAACATGGCATCAAACCAGTAATTTCCTATGGACGAAGCGTTGATGTCCGACTTGACAGCAAGGATACGCCGGCCTAGCACACATCTCAATATTTATGCAGAGTTGCGGTGACCTGGTTTTGACAGGCTAGGCTACAGGCTGCCCCCCAAACCTCACATCTTCAGCTCAGTCTGGACTTCCTAAACCCAAGCCCCTGTCGCCTAATTACCTGGTTGTACGTTTGATGTGTCAGCTCGTGACAGTGACATTCTGCCAGAGACACAGCGTGTCCTAAATGGCCTCCTGTTTTAACGGACTTTAACGGACGTAACGACCACTTTCAAATCAAAGCTAATGTAACAAGTGTGTTCTGCCCTGGAGCAGTGGTGTGCTAACAGAAGAATGTGGTTTATAATTACACAGCTGCCGGTCTCCGTGACTGGCTGGGGGAACTGCTGTTGTTCACTTGAATGAGCTACTTATCTTGAATTGCTTCGGCGAGCATCCCGCTGTTTGGATACTCTGGAAGCGAAGTCGCTCTCGGTAAGGGTGCCTGCCAAGCAGACAAGTGACAGTTTAACTGCGGTGTGTGCTTATCATCGGGAATGTGTGTGTGTGGTCATGTGCATGTATGCACTGTTATGGCATATGAGTTTGTGTGTGTGTGTTTTGCGTTTATGTTTGCTTGTCTGTGTCTGTGTGTGTGCGGGAATGTATGTGTGAATATGTGTCTGTGTGTGTACATGTGTGTATTTTTGATCGTGGCTCTGTGTGTGTATGTGTGTGTCTGTGTGTGTGCATGCGTGTGTGTATCTGTTTATGTATGTGTGTGTGCGTGTGTATGTGTGTGTAATTTTGAATGTGTCTGTGTGTGCACGTGTGTGTATTCGTGTGTGTATGTGTGTATGTGTGTGTGTGTGTGTATGTGTATGTGTGTATTTGTTTTTGAACGTGTCTATGTATGTATGTGTGTGTGTGTGTCTATGTGCATGTGTATGTGTGTGCATGTCTGGTTGTGTCTATGTGTGTGTATGTGTGTGCATGTGTATGTGTGTGTGCGTGTGTGTATGTGTGTGGATGTGTGTATGTGTGTGTATGTATGTGTGTGTATGTGTGTGCATGTGTGTGTATGTGTGTGCCTGTGTGTGCATGTGTGTATGTATTTGTGTGTGCCTGTGTGTGCATGGGTGTGTGTGTGTGTGTGGGAGAGACGTTGAGGACTTCCTGGCCACCACGGGAGAGAGGTGGAAGGGTCATCCTCCCGTTGCTTAGCGACGTGCATCCTGGGTGTGCTACAAGCAGGCCAAGAAGCCCTCTCAGGGCGACCCCCCGCGCTGCTGCCAGCGGCCCATTGGCTAGAGGCTTCCCCCCTGGAGGTGGAACCAAGTGCCCTGATGGAAAGTAGATTTAGCCTGGGGAACAGAGCGGAACAGCCGGGGCAAAGGCCACTCTTCATTCGGCACTCAGGGCCTCAGGACGTACGTGGTTCTCGGTGAGGTAATGTCTCAATGAATTCAGAAGATGTTTGCGCTCCAGAAACATCTGCAGCAAGGTCCTAATTTGATTGTCTGTGGTCCCAAATTTGGTTTTCAGTTGGGATTATTAAAGGGTAATTACACTCATTACATTACATTACATTACATTATTGGCATTTGGCAGATGCTCTTATCCAGAGCGATGTACAGTTGATTAGACTAAGCAGGAGACAATCCTCCCCTGGAGCAATGCAGGGTTAAGGGCCTTGCTCAAGGGCCCAACGGCTGTGCGGATCTTATTGTGGCTACACCGGGATTAGAACCACTGACCTTGGGTGTCCCAGTCATTTACCTTAACCACTACGCTACAGGCCGCCTCTATGGTCACACTCTAGGTCACCTTTTTTTTTTTTAAGCTGTAAACGCGTTTGTATGCCTACTTTATCATGAAACATTTTAATCATGCCATTATTTCAACATTTATGAAGTAATATCATTTTTGTATAAACTGGTAGAAAAGCATGTTTTTCTGCCCTATAGAGTTTGAAAAATCCCCCAATCATGATGTCAGCCTTTTCAGGATACTTTTAATCAAATAGATGTCAATCAGATATCCAGTTGGAAAATTGTCAGTTTGGTTTTGACGGCTCATTTTCAGTCGGATAGCCAGCTGTTGAGAATCAATGCTGTGTGGAACAATGCCTGCACCTGATTGGTTAGAGAATACTTTATGCAAATGAGACGGACACACATACTCTACACACCCAGAATGCAGTTTTTATAAATTGTGTGGAAGAATGAGCGAGGTTCTTTTTTTTGGTTTCGTTTTTTGTTGCTTTTGGAGAGATCATTAAACTACAAGAAGTATGCTTCATATTTTCTCTTCAAATTATATTAATATCAATGATAACATCATGACCCTTTGATGTAAAGAATGTCATTTCTTAACATAAGAGCTGGAGGTCTAGCATGGCATGATGGTTTTATGTGGATATGCACTGATGAAAAATAATTAAACCAGCCATGGAGCTGATGGCTTACAATGTAAGTCGCTTACATTGAATATTACTTCCACAAGCCACAAGCCCTACAAACGACCAATAGAAAACCCTTCTATTGTTGGCTGTAAAACAACTTTGTTACCATCAGGATTTAAAAAATTATATCAAATCACAAAAATGGCTTAACATCATAGTATATTTTATTATATTATATTGTTCTTCACATATTATATGACTATGAAGTATGATTTTGAATGAACGGGCTCTTTAAATCATCACTTAAATTAGGAGATTGTGGATGCAAGCTTACTGAAGGTTGTTCATGACATATTGCAAATTATAAGAAATTATAGGCAGATATTATAACTGTCATATTTCACATTTTTTAATATTCATTACTTTCTGCAGATATAACGGACATAGTTTTTAATATTCATGGCCTTATCCATAATCTGCAATGTATAACGTAGCATACAGCTACATTCTACACTCAGTGAGCACTTTATTAGGTATTTATTAGACTTCTTTTTTACACTTATTAAGTCTTCTGCTGCTGTAGCCCATCCAGCTAGAGGTTTGACGCGTTGTGTTTTCAGAGATGCTCTTCTGCATACCACAGTTGTAATGTGTGGTTATTTGCATTACTGTCGCCTTCCTGTCAGCTTTGACCAGTCTGGCCCTTCTCCTCTGAACTCTCTATAACATATTGCCCCCAGAATGGCTGCTCACTACTCACACATACACACACACACACACACACACACGCACATACACATACACATACACACACATGCACGTACACACTCACTCACATATGTAGGCACATACACACACACACACACACACACACATACACACACACACACACACACATGCATGTACACACTCACTCACATATGTAGGCACATACATACACACGCACATACACATACACACACACGCACGTACACACTCACTCACATATGTTGGCACATACACACACACACACACACACACACACATGCTCACACACACACATAACTTGCATACGTGGGCACACAGGCACACATACACACACATGCACACACGCACACACTGACACTCATGGACCCACGCTAACAGATCGGGGAGGCTGCTACACTAAACCACATAACCTTGTGGGATTCCAGGTTCGACTCTATCTGCCATCTTACTGTCATGAGGATGGAAGGAAATCCAACCTGGCCATTTTAATTAAAGAGGGGCCCTTTCCTCCATGTCTGGGGTCCAGGGCAGCAGAGGGTCTGGTTGACAGAGAGCCCCTGTAATCCCTGTCTTATTAACTCTCAATGGCACCCAATCCTCTGTGTGCTTCAGAACCACAACTCCATGTACAACACAAATAAACTATACTGCTGGTGTCTGTTTCAGTATGCACATTCAGGAACGGTATTGGGCTGGAACCTAAGAAAATAATTATGTGTGGATTTTGTTTTTCACATTGCAAGGAGTCCCTCACTGTAAGATGTAATGCGACTCTACATGAGTTGTGGCATTCCACTTATTGGATCAATGTGTATTTTGTATCTATCCCATGGACTGTGACAGTGAACCTCATTGCAACTCATTAAAGTGTCATATTCTAAAACGTGGTTATTTTGGGTGATCCCAGCATTTGAGACGCAACAGTGCCCCCCAGAGGTGTACACGGGATCATGCACTAACAAGAGCCTGCTTGTCCTGTCATTCTGTAATGGAATGAACACCTCCTGCACCAGGGTTTGTGAGCTTAGACCCTTATGCACTGTAAAATGTGCTTGAGTAGAGTCATTTAACTAGGTCAGAATGTTTGCAGTGCCCAACTGTAACCCTTTTTGGTTTTTTTTTTGGAATTTTTTAACAAAATTCCGAATCAATGTTCTAGAAGTCTGTTTTTCAGCTGTGATTGTTACAAAACCTTTAGAATATTCACTTCACATGAACATTCTAATCACATATTTGTGAGGTGTGACATCAACCAGCCCCTGGTCCAGCTTTCATCCAACTGTCAGTGTTGACCAGCCAGGTGCTGCCCTGGAGGGAAAGCTAAGCTAAAGCTCTTCCCTTGAATAATGGTCTTCCACAGCTGTGAGTGTGATTGTGCCTGATTCCTGGGTGTCAGATAACACAAAAAACAGCCTGCCGGCTTCATCCATTACTCCTCACTGGAAGTGGTTGTGTCTTAATCTGGTTTTTAATCAAGCAATGTAAGCCTGTGAGAGGGGGGTGCCTTGGCACCATCAAACCACAGCACTGTTTATCCCTCGCCCTTCTCTTTGAACGCGCCGATGTTGAAACGCCATTGGCTGTGGCACTTTCCAACCAATGAGCTTGAATCATTGTGCAGCTCTACCATGTTTAGGTACAGAGTGTCGGTGCATCAGCTGTATATTTTTTTTATATACCAAGGACCATAAACGCAGGCAGAGGGTGAGTCAACATGTCCGTAACCTTTTTCAAGGATTTACAATGGTCTTGTAACAATGTCTTAAAAGAGAAATCTTACCAATTGTACAGTGGGAGCAATAATTATTTGATCCCTTGCTGATTTTGTAGGTTTGCCCACTTACAAAGAATGGAACTGTGTAGAATTTTAATCATAGGTACATTTTAACATTGAGAGACAGAATATCACAAAATAATCCACAATAACAACATCATATAAATTTTATAAATTTATTATCGTATTTTTGCATGAAATAAGTATTCAGCAAGGGATCAAATAATTATTTCACGGTGGTGGAACGAACTCCCCGTTGAGGTCAGAACTGTAGAATCTCTCCCCACCTTCAAGCGCAAGCTGAAGACACACCTGTTCAAGCAGCACCTCTCCCCATCCCTCCCTACCTCCCTGTGAACCTTAATTGTTGTCTCTGTGACTTGCTTTGTGTATCGGTATTTTTAGTTGGCTAGGTAAGCAGTGTTTGGATAGTTAACTTTGGTCACTTTTGCTGTTTGTTTGTTTCTTTGTTCTCAAAAAAAAAAAAAAAAAGGGCCCTCGTCCTTATCTTTGTTGTACAGGTAGCAGTTGAAATTGTACTTCCCTCTAGGGTCTTTCAGCGAACTTATCCCTGGTTATGGGTATGCACTTTGTTGTACGTCGCTCTGGATAAGAGCGTCTGCCAAATGCCAATAATGTAATGTAATGTAATATTGCTCCCACTGTACCTTTACTGCTGCCTTTTGGGCTTCCACGGGTACTGGTAATATGGAGCTGTTCCAGAATGTTCTATCGTTGAGGGGTGGGGTGGGGGGGGGGGGGTATTCATGGAATTCATTTCTAAGCGACTGAGGCTTACCATCACAAGCCACTGACGCTGTGCATTACAGCCCTTTGTTCTGCTCTTCCGTGCGCTTGTGCTGATGGAGAGGACCTTTTAAGAGCAGCAAATCCAAAGTGGACAGTTTTTTTGGAAACCTGCTATCAAAATAATGTCCAAATGTTCTGTACGGATCGCCCTATTTTCACTTCAAACATTGGATGTTGATCATTGTGAACACGGAATATTCCGAAAATATATTCTAATGAAATATGTTAAGATCAGAAAATACCCTCACCGAGCACTTTATTAGGAACATTTTTACTTTATTACACCTACTTATTCATGCGATTATCTAATCAGCCAATTGTGCGGCAGCAGTGCAATGCATACACTTGTGTAGATATGAGTCAAGAGCTTCAGGTAATGTTCACATCAACCATCAGAATGGGGAAAAACTTCGGAATTAAAAGAATATATATACTATCATGGTAAATATAAAACAGTGTGTTTTTTTTATGAGGGTACACCACGGCTCTGGTCCTTGAGGGCAAGCTGTGTGATTGTGGCTGGGATATAAAAACAAAACTTATGGCCTGACAATAGTGATCGGGTCTTTGTTTTCCTGGAAGGGTGGGGCAGACTCACAGAACGGTCGTCTGTGGCATTTATTTAAGATGGCATTTCCACTTAAGAAAACAGACTCTCAGTACATTCACGGGCCCTGTGGTCCCAAGACAACACACAGCCATGCCAGGGCAAACAGAGGACCTGACACCTGGACACTCTCGAAACCCGGAGGATCTCAAAACCTGTATGTCAAGTCCTGGAGGGCTGCAGTGTGCTTCCTGCACTTATGTCCTTAATTTAGGTCATTTTTGGGCGGAAGTGTTCTTCATTTAAGTCATTTATTTGCTGAAATGTGCTTCATGTAAGTCATTGATTGGCTGAAGAGTCTGCACACCTTGTTTCCAATGCTGACATTGGCTGCTGACTGAAAATCGCCAAACCCAGAAGGAGTTTGAGCACAGTTGGCAATTCAATTACACGATGAGACCCAGCATAAAAAAAAGCCTATAGTATCATATAAGGCATTTATGTATTTACATAATATACCTGTCTTGGATGACTGAGACATTTTGCAGTGAACTTTTTTTTTTGCTGCTGTAGTCTACGCACTTAGAGGTTTGATACGTTTCGTGTTCAGAGATGCTCTTCTGTACTGTTGTAATGTGTGGTTATTTGCATCAGGCCCTTCTACTCTTGCCTCTCTCATTAACAACATATTTTTGCCCACAGAACTGCTGTTGATTGAAACTGGATGTTTCTTGCCAACTAGAGACTGTTGTACGTGAAAATCGCAGGAGATCAGGAGTTTCTGAGATACTCCAACAATCATTCCACGGTCAAAGTCACTTCGATCACATTTCTTCCCCATTCTGTCATTTGGTCTGAAAGACTGCTGAACCTTTTCACAATATCTGCATGCTTTTATGCATTTACTTGCTGCCACACGATTGGCTGATTAAATATTTGCATTGACAAGCTGGTCTGCCTAATAACACTGAGTATGTGGTTCTTGAGATTAAAACCAGAGACTCGTGAGACTCAGCGCACAAAACTGAACTGCCAGGTCTTAGGAGGATATGAGAGAAATCTTTCGGTCAACATAGACAGCAAGCACGTTGATGAGAAAGCTTTGAACCACTTCCTGTATGTAATCTAGCACAGTTAGCTGTGCCTAAGGCCTGTTTGCTGTCTGCGGTTTACTTTTATTGTGGCTCACCCTTAAAACGGCTAGAGCAGGGGTCAGCAACCCTGGTCCTGCGGGGCCCCAGGGTGTGCTGGCTTTCATTGTTACTCAGCACTTAATTACATGGGTTGTAATTGGGGTGAATGGGGTGATTGATGAAAGCGGTTGATTGCACAGTTAACTCACCTCACCTGGTTTTTTTGGGGGCTGACTCAGTTGCTGATTTTGAGGTGAGAACAAAAGCCAGCCCTGCGGCTCTCCAACACCAGGGTCGCTGACCCGTGGGCTACAGCAGCCACATCTCTTAAATGTTGGCTTTATTTTTTAATATTTGTTTTTTTTACATCTTGCTTTTCACTTTGAGCTATGTCTAGCAGTGCTGTTTTTAAAAATTGTTTTTATTCTTTACTCCCTGTTTTTATTTTTACAGCGCTCTGTTATTTGTTGGGAATAATATGTTCCCACAGTTCTTGTCCCACTCGAGGGAGGCACAGGGGAAAGCCCCCAAAGTGTGTTGTCTTGTTATTTGTTGTGTGTTTATTATTTTATGTCTGTATTATTTTATCTGTCTTGTCTTATAATTATTTGTAATTGGCTGAATGTAAAGCACTTTGAGCTACATTCTATGTATGAAAGGTACTACATTAATGAAGCTTATTATTATTATTATTATTATCCATCCATCCATCCATTATCTGAACCCGCTTATCCTGAACAGGGTCGCAGGGGGGCTGGAGCCTATCCCAGCATACATTGGGTGAAAGGCAGGAATACACCCTGGACAGGTCACCAGTCCATCGCAGGGCACACACACCATTCACTCACACACTCATACCTATGGGCAATTTAGACTCTCCAATCAGCCTAAACTGCATGTCTTTGGACTGTGGGAGGAAACCTGAGTACCCAGAGGAAACCCACGCAGACACGAGGAGAACATGCAAACTCCGCACAGAGAGGCCCCGGCCAACGGGGATTCGAACCCAGGACCTCCTTGCTGTGAGGCGGCAGTGCTACCCACTGCACCATCCGTGCTGCCATTATTATTATTATTATTATTATTATTATTATTATTATTATTATTAATAATAATAATAATAATAATAATAATCAATAAATTAATAAATTAATAAATTAATAAATTAATAAATTAATAATAATACTAAAAATAATAATAATAATAATAATAATAATAATAAATCTGGATCATTCTATGCTGTCATTCTACGATGGCCATAGGGCAGTGGTTGATATGACCCAGATCTGTACCACAGGAAGTTGGAGATGAAGGATAAAACTGGTCCAGGGAGGAAGGGTTCCATCCAACAGGGTACTCCTTACCATACCCCCTCTCCCCCAATTGCAGCTGGGCTGGGTGTCTACATCCACAAGCTGCATACAGGAAGATGTGCCGCCCGTTTTGGCGGGGTCAGCTGATGGACTGCATACGTTCAGTGAATCGGTCATACGTTATGGAGGACATGTGTGCTCACAAATTTATGGAGGAATTTGCTGACTTTGTGAATTCATTGTGGAGTTGCAATTTGGTCCCCCATATTGGGAGTGAAGCACATACACTACTGTCCAGTGTCATTTCAATTCTTGCAGAGTTTGGGACAATATGTATAATTTGGCACTCCATATTGAGATTGAAGTGTGTACACAACGTCCGGTGATATTTAAACTCTTACAGAGTACACATGAGAACACAAGTTTGTTTAACGCTGAACATTTTACTGTGCACCTATACCTAACACCATTAGAGTAGCTGACCGACTGAGCTACTCTTCCCGGGACCATATCCAAAAAAATATCCAACGCATATTTATCTATCCAAATAGCAAACGCATACAAATATTAGCTGTGAAATCTGAACAGCACAGTACACAGCCAGCCCAGTGCATTAGTCACATTTAAGGATGATGTTCATACAGTCATATGTCCAGTGTTCATTTAAAGGTACAATAGGTAATATTTTTGCGTTAAGACATTGTTACAAGACCATTGTAAATCCCTTCCCATCATTGAAAACGGCTCACTGACGGCCCTCTGCCTGTGTTTATAGTCCTTAAAATCGGGTTTGAAAATATACAGGTGAAGGACCGACACGCTGTACCAAAACATTGTATAGCTGTACAGTAATTCAAGCTCACTGGTTGAAAATTGGTTCTAATTAAACAGTGTTGTGGTTTGAGGGTGTTTGTTGCTGCAATTCCTCTCTTTACCGATTGTACCTTTAACTGAAACAGAGTTTAAAGGTACTCTCTAAGAGTGTATTCTGCAGCGTTGATGAAACACTGAACGTCGTCGTACTGTGTACCTCTCAGTTCTAAGTGGAGGAAGCAGCTCCAAAAATGGTCGTTCCTCTCAGTGAGCAGCTCCTGCAGTAACAATGCTTGGCCAATAGAGGCCAGCAAAGATGACAGCCAAAAATAAATAATGCTGGTTCGACTTTTCTTTAAAATGTTTGACTACATGCAGGTAACATACTGGTGAATAAATACTGGTAAATAAAATGTTTTTTTTAATGTTTCCTTTGCAAATAAATTCAGTATATCTGATTATTTTGAAATGGACGGGCTTGCCTTTAAAGAGACAGCTCACTTTGAGTGGAACCGAGAGAGCCATTAGCAAATTATGCGAACAATAAAACCCTTATATGAGTGCATTTGGCTGATGCATTTCTGATTTAAAAAGAGGGCCACACACACCCGCACACACAAGTCTATTCGGGGTGTGTGCGATACTGCTTTATGCATTACTTCTGTCTCTCTGTTCATATTTCTCTTCTCCTTACTCCAATCTCTCTCTCCTCTTCCCTCTCTTCCTGTGTCTCTGCCCTTATCCCCCCCACCCTCTCCCAGACAGAGCCATGTCCCAGAAGAAGATCTTCCTGGTTCTGCTGGTCATCAGCAGCGTCAGCCTCCTGCTCCACCACGGAGGACACTTCAGCTGGTAGGACCCAGTCCAGCCTCTGCCACAACACGGATTACTTCAATAATAATAATAATAATAATAATAATAATAATAATAATAATAATAAGAATAATAACAATACTAATCTATCCACTGATTATCTTTGACCGATTATTCCTGGTCAGTGTCGCGGGGGGTGCTGGAGCCTATCCCAGCATGCATTGGGTGAAAGGCAACCTGGACAGGTGGCCAATCTATCACACGTACCACTCACTCACACACACAGAGGGGCGATTTTGACTCTCTAATTAACCTGACCTGCATGTCTTTGGACTGTGGGAGGAAATAATAATAATAACTTTAATGCAACACAAGGTGCTTGACAGAACATGACTGAAACAAATACAGAACATTATAAGAATCGACTGCAAAGATAACTATGTTTAGAAAGCTCTTGACTGTCCCTAATCATGTAGTTCATGGTGGCTTCTGGGGACAGCAATTCAGGTGGTAATTAGAGAAATGGAATATTCTGGCTTCTCTTTCCACAAAAAGCATAGACGCGCTTCAATGACACTGGCAAGAAAACAAAATAATGTGAGAACTGGTGAAAAAAAAGTGTGAACGCAGAATGCTGCACTGCACCGTGGACTGCAGAAAGCCAAGCTGAGCCAGATTCTGTATCTGCAGTCACAACTCATTAATTTGTATCTGCCACTGCCTCTCTGTTCCTTTGTTGACTTTTTCCATTTTCTGTCCCTCTTTCCCTCTTTCCCCCTCTATCTCTACTCCCTCGTTATCTCCCTCCGCAATTCCGCTTATCTCAAACGCTAATTAGAGCCCAAAATCAAGCTGCCTCAAAATGACAAACACATACATCGAGTACTTAATGTTGTTTAAGTAAATCCTAAAGCAGTGCTCCTCACTCCGGGTCTTCGGGAAGCCGCAGGGTGTGCTAGCTGTGGTTGTTACTCGGCACTCAATTGATCGTTGAAGGCAGTGGATTATGACTCACATCACCTGGGTTCTTGGGTCTGAATCAGGTGGTTATTTGGAAACAAAAACCAGCACGCCCTGTGGCTCTCCAGGACCAGGAGTGAGGACCACTGTCCAGGGTGGCCTGTAGCATAGTGGTTAAGGTACATGACTGGGACCCGCAAGGTCGGGGGTTCGATCCCCGATGTAGCCACAATAAGATCCGCACAGCCGTTGGGCCCTTGAGCAAGGCCCTTAACCCTGCATTGCTCCAGGGGAGGATTGTCTCCTGCTTAGTCTAATTAACTGTACGTCACTCTGCATAAGAGCTTCTGCCAAATGCCATTAATGTAATGCAATGTAAATAAACAGTACGAAAGGACAAAGTTAAAATAGGCATCTATATTACTTATTAATATTAAAAAATGTAGTTTCAGTACAGTATACTATAATGATTCTGTGTTCTTCATTCTGTTGCTCTTCCCTTGGCCAGGGCTCCCTTGTAAAGGAGATAACAATCTCAATGGGACTCGTCTGGTTAAATAAGGAAGAAATAAAATGTAAAAAATGAATTGTAATATAGGCAAATTTTCTCCCTGAAATGTAGATGATCAGTTTGTTTTTCACTTGGCTCGCTTCAGCATCTCTCCTCCCTGTGTCCCTGTGTCCTCGGTGCAGGACCCTGAAAGCCTTCCTGGGCTGCCCCGCCCTGCGGCCCCACCCGTCCGCCGGGCTGAAGCCCAAGCACACGAGCGTGGCCTTCCTGAAGACGCACAAGACGGCGAGCACCACCGTGCAGAACATCCTGTTCCGCTTCGCCGAGCGCCACAACCTCACCGTGGGGCTGCCCGTGCAGGCCTGCGCCCACCAGTTCTGCTACCCCCACCGGTTCAGCCGCCGGTACGTGCACCCCCACACCACGCACCCCCAGATCATCGCCAGCCACATGCGCCTCAACGCCAGCGAGCTCCGCCGGCTCATGCCCCCCGACGCCGTCTACGTCACCATCCTGCGCGAGCCGGCCGCCATGTTCGAGTCGCTCTTCAGCTACTACAACCAGCACTGCGGCAGCTTCAGGCGCGTGCCCAACGGCTCCCTGGAGGCCTTCCTGGACGGCCCGCTGCGCTACTACCGCCCCAGAGACATGGACGCCATGTTCGCCCGCAACACACTGACCTACGACCTGGGCGGGGAGAAGGACAGGCCCCCCGGGGACGTGGCCTACGCCGGGGAGCTCATCCGGGACGTGGAGCGGACGTTCTCGCTGGTGATGATCGCCGAGCATTTCGACGAGTCCCTGGTGCTCCTGCGCCACCTGCTGAACTGGGACCTGGAGGACATCCTCTACGTGAAGCTCAACATGCGCAGCCCCGGGTCCCGCCGCAGCCTGGGGCTGGGCCTGCCCGCGCAGATCCGGGCCTGGAACTGGCTGGACGCCCGGCTGTACGACCACTTCAACGCCTCGCTGTGGCGGCGCCTGGACGAGCTGGGCTCGGCGTGCGTGGAGAGGGAGGTGCGTCTCCTCCGGCTGGCCCGGGACCGGCTGGTGCGGGGCTGTTTCGGCGGCCAGCTCCCGCTGCTGCGCACCTCCGCCCAGATCGAGAACAAGGAGCTGCGGCCCTGGCAGCCCAGCGCCATGGTGGACATCGTGGGGTACGACCTGCCCCCCAACGGCACCCGGCCGGGCGGGCAGGCCCAGGAGTGCCTGAAGCTGGTCCTGCCCGAGGTGCAGTACTCCCGCCGGCTGCTGCGGATCCAGAGCCTGCGCCAGCGCCGCGCCTCCTCGGCTCGCCCGTCCGCCCCGCTCCGCAGCACTCTGGCCCGCCGCCGCCTGCACGTGGGGTCCGCCCGGAACTCCCTGGGCCCCACCCTCACCCAGCGGGCGGCCGGACCCCAGGCCCGGGCCGGGGCGCTCAGCCGATTCTCGCGCCGGCAGTTGTCGTAGGGCCCGGTCTCCATAGCGACAGACTGGGATCGTCCGTCTAGCCCCGCCCGACCCTACACCTGCCCCAGCGTCTCCTTCCTGTTCCCGCCGGACTGGGTTTCCTTGAGTGTCTTTCAGGAGTGGGGACAGGCCCAAAATGGTGTCTGGGGTCAGATATCCCTGCTGACCACAACCACCCCCACCCCACCCCCTCATATTGGAGCCAGTCCTGTCCTTGACGGTCTCCCGATACCTCAGCGACCCTCCTTCTTTTCAGCTTCAGTATAGGAAGTGAGATGGGGGGCTATACCTCGAAAAATAAACAGGGCACGCTGGGCCCTGGGGTGAAGTCCTGCTGGAACAGTACAGTAGTTTGGGTTGGTCTATGAGTGCCCCCCACGACCTCACCCTGACTGGTGTAAACATCCCCCCCCCCACCCCCCCCAACAGTATGCTACAACTTTGTTGTTCATCTCAACAATGGCTCCATGTTGGTAGTTCCGCTCAATAGCACACATCGGATGTTCAGACCAGACAGTGTGATGGGGGGCGGGGGGGAGTGTTAGGTGGATCTGTGCTGGCTGCTCAAAAGATAATGTGAACAGGCTTGCTGCCATTTTAGTAGAAAGGCTCGAAAACCAGCCGTCGGCTGCTGCTCAGTGGAGTACCCGTCAGTTAAGCCTCGCTAATGTCCAGTGTGAAGTGCTACAGTGTTTCGGTATTTCAATATTTGATGAACTTGCTCTGTTCTGAATCGCAGGGCAGATTATAGCTGCTTTTCCTGCAGAGTGTCTGCCCTGCATCTGTGTATCACGCCAGCACTATGCTTAGATGCCAAAATAGCTATATAAAAAAAAATTCAAAACGAGGGGGACAAAGAACTCGCTAGACCACACGCCCCCCTTGCCAAAAAAAAGAAACAACAAAATCAACAAAAAAACAAAACAGATGTTCAGGCAATCAACAATCTCACACTTCCTTATGGTTTCGTATACATTTCTCAGTTATTATGCGAGTAACGTCCGTGTTCCTTCACCCCCGCGCCTGCGTTAACTCCCCGAGAGGGAAACTGCGAGGACGATCGCACACACCGTATGACCGGCAGGCAGCTGCAGTCTGCGTGAGTTCGCAGTCACGTTGCATTCCTTAAGCCGCGGAAACAGAGCGCCCAGGCAGCGGCTCCCACGCGGTTGACATGGCAACGAGCAGGAAGGTAATGCGTTAGTTTCTGTTATACTTTTTAGTAGTTTTTTTTTTTCTTCTTCTTCTTTTAAAAAAATATATCCTTCTCATTGCTGTATTTTACACTGCTGTGATTTATAGCACACTGATAGTGTGTGCACCTTTGTGTGTGTGTGTGTGTGTGTGTGTGTGCGAGCCTGCATCTGTGTGCCTGCTGCAAGTATGTGTGTGTGTGTGGGTGTGTGTGTATGTGTTGGTGCTTGCCTAGAATGTGTGTAAGGTTTGTTATAAAACAGATTAACAACTCAGATCTGGAAAATAATCTTAAATCTTGTATTTGTGGCAAAAATGAGAAGAATAAATATTTGCACTTTGAATAGGGACAATTAAGGCAGGTGGTGATGAATAATGTATTCGATTGTATGCTGAATGTACATTCATTTAGCACATTTTTTAAATGTGAAATCTCCCAGATGGTGAACAGCCCTCAAATGTTCTACAGCACTTGAATTAAGCTGTCGCTTTGTGGTGTGTGGTCGAGTTTGGTACTAATGCTGTTGGCCCTACCGTAATAGTAATCGGTTTCAACAGTGCGACCATTTCATCACGTGACCGCCATCGTATGGCAGTCTATCCAGGTGAAACCTTGAGATCTCTGAAGTTTGTTGAAAGCTCTGTGCAATAAAATCCACCGTGGAAAGAAGAAACTCTGTGTTCTTGCGGTTTTCTTTTCAAAGCTGTTTTTTTATTTTCATTTCACCATCTGCCTGTGCTGAGTTTGACATGTATCTAAATTTGTTCTGCTCGTAATTATAAAGACCTCCAGCTTTTACTGGCACTTGCAATGCACTGACGTATTTCCCCAGAGACCGGTAATAATAATTTTAAAGATCCCTGTCATTGGAAAGATGCTTCTTTTAAAATGATATTTTTTAATTCATGAAGCTAATGAAATGTTCATCAAATTAAGAAGCAGCTCTATTACCCATTTACGGTTGATTTAATTGGTTTTTAACTTTTTTGCCAAATTTTGTTTTGGGGCTGCACTTTTGAAAATCAACCATAAAACTGTTCTGCGATTATTTGAACACATTCGTGATCTGTTTTAATCAAAAATTAAGCAAAATATTTTTCCCTCTAATTTTCTGGAATGAAACAAGAAAGGTGTATTGAACTTTTTTTTTTTTTGTGTTTTTGTGTTTTTGTGTTAATTTAGCTGCCGTGGGGAGTTCTGCAGATCATCTCTTGCTGAAGGCACTTGATGTAAAACAAGGACATTTTTTTCCAGAGCTTAATAAATCCTGCTAATTAATAGGAAACAAGATGGACACTGCCCTCAGCATGGCTTGTTTTAAAAACCCTCCCCCACAGGAAACTAGACATGAGAAAATGACACATATAATGAGTGCAAGCACATGCCAGGGATGGTATCACTAATTGGCACTTGCTGTAGTGATATAATTACATTATATGGAAATGGTTTTGAGAATGTATTTGAGAATGTATTCTCTTTTTAAAATATAGACTTGCAACACGTACATAAACATACATACTCTAGGAAAGGAGAAACGTGGTAAAAGGTCAAATGAATGTCTTGTTTTGACATTTTACATCTCCATCAGACTGAGTATCATTCTCTGTGGTATATCACCTAAGCATTAAACATAAAACATTTCTATTACAAATCCTCATCTCTCATTGCTGTGAGGCTGGCCCATTCTGACATCGTTTTGCTTGTTGGAGTTGACATGATCCATTCAGTCTCAAACACTCTAATACTTTTAAGTCATGCCTGCCTCCTGGATAGTTAGGAGTATGGTACCTTTAAGGTGTGAGATCACTAATATGTGATTGGAACGTTCTTAACTGAACATTCAAATGCTGATGTAATAATCACCGCTGGTGACTGAAAGTAACAGAATCCTCTAAATGTGACTTGCAGTAAAAAACTTTTTTTAAAACCCACCCCCAAAAAGCTCTTCAAAAGGGGTGAAACAGAAAAGGCCGGTGCCATTTGTAGCCGGGCACCTCAACTCCGCACTAGTGTGGGTGCCCGCCACAGTTGGTTCTGTTTTGGTCTGGTACTGACCAGACGGCGGGACCCATCCACACAAGGGGACATCGCCCCTGTTCACAGGGTGCATAGGTGCAGGAGTTGGCATGTGACTCGCTTGGCTTTCAGGTTTCCTGACATGTCTTTGGCCCTGAACCGGGAGCAGCATGTCAGGCTAATAACAGTCATTGTCAGGGGCACTACGGTAAGGCAGGCCCGCTGTGGGAGAAGGTTGCCAGAGGGTATAGGGGTTTCTATTTATACCTCTGATTTAAGTGTACAAAAAGTATAGAGTGACCTATTCTACCAAACTGTTGCAGAACGGATAAGCTAACCCAGTGGACCACACAGGGCATGCTGGTTTTTGTTTTCGCCTCAATATCAGCAACCGATTCAAACCCAAGAAACAAGGTTGAGACTGTGTAATCAACTGCTTTGATTGATCAATTAAAGTTCTGAGTAACAACGAAAGCCAGCACACCCTGCGGCTCTCCAGGACCAGGAGTGTGGACCCCAGCGCATCCTGCGGCTCTCCAGGACCAGGAGTGAGGACCCCAGCACACCCTGCGGCTCTCCAGGACCAGGAGCGAGGACCACTGAGCTAACCCATCCATGCCGAGCGTCAGCAAACCTGGGCTGGCACAGAGGGGCAGAGATAGCGGGAGCAGAGGAGCTGAAATATATACAACTGCCGTTCGCGGCGGTTTACGAATACAAATGTCATGGAAACAAACAGTCACACCTGGAGGCAACGGGAGTGGTGTGGGCGGCGAGTGGGCAGCTGAAAAGAAAGGAAGGAAAGAAGAAAGGAGGGAAGAAAAAAAACGAGTAAATATGCCAACACAAAGGGCTCAATGCCCCTCAGGGTCAGGCAGGCAAACACAGATCTCACTCAGAGAGGATCTTCTCTCTTCCTCACACGGGTTTGTATTTTCCTCCTCGCAGTAACGCCACTATCGACGCAACATCTGAGGAAGCCAGCCATGCAGCAAATATCATGACCCTATTGAGTCACCACTGTTAATATTCAACGGTCTTGCCCCATCCTCTGTTTTATGGCAGCGAGTAAATAGTTCAGGTATTTTTTACTAGCTTTTATTTCTGTGAGCGTGATGACTTGATAATTTTATCCCTGTTACATTACATTACATCTGTTTAGCCAACGCTTTTATCCAAAGCAACTTACAGTTGATTAGACTAGGCAGGGGCAAATCCCCCTTGGAGCAATGTAGGGTTAAGGGCCTTGCTCAAGGGGCCCAACAGCTGCACTGTCTGCATCTTATTGTGGCTACACTGGGGCTTGAACCACCAACCTTCTAGGTCCTAGGGATCCCATACAGAAAACTAATATGGACCTACTGTATATGTCCCTGTATAAAAACAAGACTGACATGTACAGTATGATACATACACTCAGTGAGCATTTTATTAGGTAGACCTGTACACCAGCTTGTTAATGCAAATATTTAATCAGGCAATCATGCGGCAGCAACTTAATGCATAACAGCATGCAGACATGGTCAAGAGGTTAATCTGCTTTTCAGACCACATGTATAGAATGGGAAGGAAATGTGATTGAAGAGACTTTGACCATGGCATGAGTGTTGGTGCCATACAGGGTTGTTTGAATATCTCAGAAACTGCTGATCTCCTGGAATTTCCATGCACAACAGTCCCTGGAGTTTGCAGAGAATGGTGTGAAAAACAAAAAACATCCACTGAACAGCAGTTCTGCAGACAAAAACACCTTCTTAATGAGAGAGGTCAGAGAAGAAAAGCCAGACTGGTCAAAGCTGACAGGAAGGTGACAGTAACACAAATAACCACACATTACAACAGTGGTATGCAGGAGAGCATCTCAGAACACACAATGTGTCAAATCTCTTAAGTGGAACGCTACAGCAACACCCAATAAGTCTAAAAAAGAAGTCTAATGAATACCTAATAAAGTGCTCACTGAGTGTATATTAGATTTCCATAAGGCAGGGATCATCAAATTATGGCACTCATTTTACACCCTCCCTTTACCTGGGAGTCAGGTGTGAAAACAGTCTGGCCAATCAGTAGCAGTAAATGTTCAGCTAAGTACCTGGGAGAAAAGAAAACTAGAGCAGAATTTGGATTCAAGGTCCAGATTTGATTATTGCTGCCATATGGGATGAAATGATTGATTTGAAGTCATCCACATAAAATTCTGGTACAGATTGTGGCTTTTCAATATTACATAAAGGTCATTGCACATTACTTACATGCACAGAGATACAGGTCCAACACAAACTGAAATAATGTTTTGTTTTGAACACTGCACAAAATTAAAATGTTTACCTTTCATACAATTTCAGTGACAGCTTGTAAAGTACTAAAACCTGTTGTTTTAGTGTGTCTGGTCAAAATGGGCGAAAGAACACCTTTGGGAGTAAGAGAACACACACACAAACTCACAATATATGCAGTATAAAATATTGAAGAAGTAGTTATTTTTTTCAATGTTAAATTAGGTCAGAGGCAAATTGAAGACGCTGTCCTACATATTATTCTATGTGTGCGTTCAACCACAAAAGCAGAGTGGCATGAACTTCTGGACCACTGGATGGGGATTGACCCAGACACACAGGACACACACACACAGACACACAGGACACACAGGACACAGACACACAGGACACACAGGACCGAGACACACAGGACACAGACACACAGGACACACAGGACACAGACATACAGACACACAGGACACACAGGACCCAGACACACAGGACACAGACACACAGGACACACACACACACACACACACACACAGGACACAGACACACAGGACACACAGGACCCAGACACACAGGACACACAGGACACAGACACACAGGACACACAGGACCCAGACACACAGGACACACAGGACCCAGACACACAGGACACACAGGACCCAGACACATAGGACACACAGGACACAGACACACAGGACACACAGGACCCAGACACACAGGACACACAGGACCCAGACACACAGGACACACAGGACACAGACATACAGACACACAGGACACACACACACACACAGACACACAGGACACACAGGACCCAGACACACAGGACACACAGGACCCAGACACACAGGACCCAGACACACAGGACACACAGGACCCAGACACACAGGACACAGGCACACATGCTGGCTGACTCGCTGAGAAGCGTAACATACGCGCATCAGGGGTGAAAAACCAGGATCATACTGTATGTCACGGCTTGGACAGAGGCTGAGGTATGGAGGCTAAGGAACAAGAGCATTACTGCCTATGCACATGACATCCACCATGCCTCAGCACTGGAAGTTACCCTGGTAGTAGTAGTAATAATAATAATAATAATAATGAAATTAGCTTTTCATTAGTTAATGCATTTGTTAACAACTAACTTAATGTGTTTGGTACATTAATATTTATACATTATCAAACCATAGGATGAACTTATAATGAGTTAACCATAATACATTAACTGACCTTTTCCATTCCAAAATGACTGATGTAGTTGTTAACATGAATTGATGATTACATTAACAGAGCTGTACAGATAGTTACTGATAGCTGCTCAGTAGTTAGTTGGTTAACAACTAGATTAGTCCATGCCAATTCATGGAACCTTGTTGCAAAGTGTGACCATTATAATACATCTTTGTCTCCCAACCTATGCTCCTTGCCCAAATGTCTGTGACCCTTAAGACCTGGAATGTTGTTTGTTAGAATACATTTCCTGTTATTAACAAAAACCAAAAAAAACTTTAGTGCATCAATACGGAATAAACTGAATATTAATATTCACTGCTTCACAACGCTGGTACATGAGACAGAATTGACTCACAAGGACCTCATAATGAGTCATGTTCCATTTCGCTTTAGACAGACCATCAATTCTCCTTTGTGCGATAAGCACTGCCCAGCTGAACTGCTCAAGTACGTCGATGACCACGAAGGGTAACGGAAATTGAAACTGGAAACGGAAGTTTTCTGGTTTGAGTCACAGGTGAGGCAAAGAGCCAAACCAAAACAACTCTAGCAAATATCCGACTGCATACACAATCCTGGTGTGGATCATTATAATCACGCGGTATGATTCGCCATTAGGCCAATACATCGGTTAAAAAGAAAAAGAAAAAACTCACTTCACTGACTTCACTGGGATAAAAAACACTCTTTACACTCTATTGTCGACGCTAAATAAATAAATAAATAAATAAATAAATAAATAAATAAATAAATAAATAGGTTCTGAAGGCTCCGGTCTAAATAAATTGGCACGTAGCCGAATGTTAATGCAAGTGTGGCGTTTAATCAGCTTCCCAAACGAGAGCCACAAATTTCAAGCAGAAGATTTAATTTCCACATAAATGTATGAACTGGGTTTGAAGAACAGACTATTAATAATCGTTTACCTAATACCACTTCAGTTCACGAATTCATTAGTGGCCACTTCAAATGTGAGGACCGAGCTGGTTCGTTACGTCTTAAGTCTGGACTCTGGCGACATCCAGCGAAAGTATTTTAAAATTACACTGACATGAAAGCGTGAATGGATCCCAGGTAATACCAGTCCCCCAAATGTTGTAAACGTAAAGTAAACGCCTAGGCTGGCCAATTTGACGGCACACTAAAGCATCACTTGTTTTACATTCAGACGTAATGTGGACCGACCCTAAAACCACAGACGCTTTAAAATAATTGTACGTTTTACTCACGTGTACATACATTTGCATAGGCTACAGTCGACGGAGCAGGAAAGACCACTTGGATAATTCCATCCTGAGCACGTGGGACTGGCAACGCAGCTGGATATCTACTGGTCGCTATATAGCCTAATCCCATTATACAAATGTACTATGTCACCAGGTGATTAAATTAGCATTACACATTGCCACCAAACTGCAACTGTTGCCCTAAATTGCAACGTGTAGGCTAACGCGATTTGTCATTACAATGTATTAATTGTGAACATAGCACTTGCCTTAATTAACACAGTGGCAGAAATTGGTACTAATAGGAATATCTGGAAACATAATAAATATAAGTAGTATGTGCCAAGCCGTGTTGAAGATATTCTTTAAAATAATCAGCCACCCCCCTCCCCCGAAGACCCAATTAAAAATGATCCCGCCAGATCGCCTATCTGAGATAGGTGAGTCATACCCTGCGCAAAATTGCTTTAAAAGGAGAAGTCGTCTGTCACTTGCGCCCGCAGGTACAGTGCTGTAAGGGCTCTCAGCGCGCACTAAAAGGCTGTTATAGCTTAGCAGGCTATCTTGTGGCCCCATGGCGCCGGAGTGTGCTCCCTGACGACACAACTCGCTGGCCATTTTGGGATCCGCTGTATCAACAACTGACGATTGCATAATACATTTTTAAAAATGTCGAAACTTTTATTTGATAAGAGGCACTTGTGTGGGTCGACTTTCAAACATAAATACGTGTTAATTGGAAAGGACCACCACACGCTCCCTTTCCTTGCTTAGCATCAGAGACTCAGATCATGCATTAGCATAATTATCAACAGGATACAAATTGCCTGGGCACTGTGCTGTATCACAAACAATTACCATTGTTTGTGCGAAATGTGCCTCCTGTAGACTACGCACACCTACGCAGGGTGCAGGCAGGTAGCTACATTTGGCAACTACTTATCCACGCACCGATATTCATTTACGGGAATAAGTAGGCTAAAGCATACCTAGAAATTTGCTAATTTTAAAGTGTGGCAAACAGAAATGACTGTCGACGCAAGTTTCTCATCTCTCTGAAGTTAAATATAGAATCACTTTGAATCGCACGTCTCACAGCGACGGGTGTACGCATGCGTAAATCAAAAGTACTGTAATTCCTTTGCTCAGAAAAAAGTTTGATAGTGTTAGGAAATGAGCAGGAGAGAGAAAGCAAAAGAGACGCAAGGAAGACGGGGATAGAGTTAAACCCTGAATCACTGCTATAGAGGAAGTAAGGAGAGAGGAACCGATTTCCCCTCACACACAATGCGTCTCCATCAAGTAAAGATCGGGTTCCTGAACAACTAAGACAACTAATTCAACATGAGGAAAATAGACATAAGTTAGACAGTGTCTGCGTCCGCTTCTAAGAATCTCATGGATTGAACTACAAAATTTGTACACGCCTCTGCCAGCCTCTAGGGAGAAAGCGAGAAGGTAAGTAGTGATCTTAGAACAATGTCCTTGTAGCCTCTGTCAATATTTAGCGGTGGGATTTCTTTGCGAGATGTCCCCGAATCGATGGTCACTGAAGACAGTATAAGCGCACGGGCACGCGCAATCGGTGAACAAAAATTACAGATCCTAAGGTGGACTCAAAATAATACAGAGGAGGAAAGGTTCTGTACCTGAAGTGTTTTATACTGATACGCGTAAAATCGTATATGGCAAACCGATACTTTTTCTGTGTTTTTTTTTATTTGTAATGGTATAATTGGATCATTTCTTCTAAGTTGATCATTATATACGCTTGTATACAGGCAGAAAAACACGAGTTACATGCGTCACCACAGACCATCAAAGAAAGAAAGAAAGAAAGGCTTTTAGTAGTTGTCTGTCATTGAAGAGGTGCTCAGTAATCACAGTTGTTAAGAAGTCGCCAAAACCGGTCTCCGCTTTATCATTTTTACAACGGTAGCTAAAAGCGACAAGTGTTTATAAAAGAGATCTACTGAAATGTGTTCAACTGAAAAACCGGCGTGATATTTTACAAGTTTGCTGAAATCTTACAGCAGACAGATCGAAGCAGTACATTGTGAACAACAGCTGCCCTTTGGAAGTATAGTTTTATTATTACTACATGAATTGGGTAATTTATAAACTACAATTTTAGATGGGAGCTATCCCGCCATCCGCCTGTTGCAGTTTTGAAGTTAAAGAAAGCTTGATAATAAGGTAATATGGTTTATAGACGGCACTTTACCGGGAGAGCGTTTTTTTTACAGTCTCTACCCACACTATCCAAGCCTGATCCAGTCTTCGAGAACAGAAAATGAAATATCGTTACATAATTCCCACTGAGTGCACTTGCGCGCGTGCTCGCGCCTGTGTGACGATGTCTGTACGCAGGACTGACTACAGGTATCCTGCATTTACATTTTGACTGAGAAAACTGAAATGTCAAGGGATTTACGACGGCTAGAAACAGTGGCGAAAATCGAAATGTATCGTTGTATAACCTGCTTCTGTCTAACTTATAGTGTTTGACAAATTCTACCAAAATGAACTGTGATTGATGCAAGATAATTCGTTGGATAATTCGAATTTAATTTGAATATCAACGACTGTTTTCAACTCCTCTAACAGAAGGAGTTGTTCAACATGAATATTTTCGCAGCAAAAATCTGGTGGTCCACAACAAGATTCCTGAATAAAAAACAGAAGGCAAATATACAAAGGTATATTAAAAAAAAACCCTTTAGGTCCTATCTGTTGTATACTCTAAGCCCTTAGACACACAGTTCCAAACCCATAATCGCATACAATCCTCCTGGAAAGTAAGTACATTTTGTAAGTTTCCCTTTCACGTCTGTTGTTACCTGAATCTCTAATAGAGTATCACATATAAAACTACCAGTGCAATGTTGGAATTAGCGCTAGATGCTTGACTTTACTCATTACCTAACACCTCGGATTCTGGTCCTGAGCCTGTCGTACTGATGACAGGCCTGGTTTTGAGGGACATGATTCAGTTTCCGCCCCCAGAGAGGGGTGTTGTAAGGAAGGGGAGGGTTGGGACGACTCCAAGGACCCTGATTGACAGGGACCCTGAGAAATATTCTGGGGTTGTGGGGCCCAATGTGCAATCTTTTCATCAGGCCCAAAATCTGTGGTGGTTCCCCATGCCCCCAGGTAACTATGTCTTAAAATACCAAGGTTGTCCTTAGTTTTGGAATTGGATTGCTTTGTATTCTTATGTGTTGTGGGGATGAGTGGTTGAGTGGGCGGTGGAAGGGGGGTTGGGGTGTGACAGTACTGAAGCTGCTGTGATGAACTGGACCTATTCAATCATAGCGATCCTCGGCCCAGGACATTCAGTAACTACCCAGGTAAAACACAACTGTGGGCCCAATCCGGTGAATGGTCAGAAATGTTGCTTGACTGCTGGCAATGGACTCTACCAGCATTTATACAGTTAGGCAAGGATGCATTCTTGTGGTGAAAAGTCGGTGAAGGTGTTTGGGTGAAAAACTGGATACATTTGATTAAAAAGTGAAAGTTCTAGTGTGTTCCATGCTATATCCAGGTATAGACCTGAGTGATCAAATAGGCCTAGTCCCTATCTTTGTTGTTCTCTTGAAACTGTGCTTCCCTCTCGGGTCTTTCAGCGCACTTGTTCCTGGTGGTGGGTATGCACTTTGCACTCAACCAAATGCCAATAATGTAATATAATGAGATATACTAGGGTGATAACCTAGTCTGTTTATCTCCAAACAGCCTATATTTCCACCCCTCTAGATGTCTATATTCCAGCTTTTGCTCACAGTCCAGTCAGTTTGAACCAAACACTGAAAGTTAACAGCCAGAGCCTCATGCCAATGACTCAGACTGCTGTGGCATCAGGCCTCCGCGGTGCCAGCATCGCTCTAAACCCCTCTGCTGAAGGAAAAAACAGCCAGCTCCCTGCTCAACATCAGACCAGCTCCCTGCTCAACATCAGACCAGCTCCCTGCTCAACATCAGACCAGCTCCCAGCTCAACATCAGACCAGCTCCCAGCTCAACATCAGACCAGCTCCCAGCTCAACATCAGACCAGCTCCCAGCTCAACATCAGACCAGCTCCCAGCTCAACATCAGACCAGCTCCCTGCTCAACATCAGACCAGTCCCTAGTTCAACATCAGACCAGCTCCCAGCTCAACATCAGACCAGTCCCCAGTTCAACATCAGACCAGTCCCCAGTTCAACATCAGACCAGCTCCCAGCTCAACATCAGACCAGCTCCCAGCTCAACATCAGACCAGCTCCCAGCTCAACATCAGACCAGCTCCCAGCTCAACATCAGACCAGCTCCCTGCTCAACATCAGACCAGTTCCAAACTCATCATGATTTAGCTGGTTGACCAGTTCAGACCAGCTCCCAGCTCTATGTGATTTAGCTGGTTGACCGGTTCAGACCTGCTCCCAGCTCTATGTGGTTTATTGATTGACTAGTTCAGTCCTAGCAGGCCACCAGACCTACCAGCTCTGACAGTGTAGTACAGCTCATAACAAGCATCAAAGCATTCAAAGTTCCTGTTACACAGTGCTTGTGGTATACATTTTGTCAATGTATGCCAGTCTAATGACATCAGTGGTATCCAAGTTGTAATACATGACTGGTTATGACAGGTGTTAAGCTGTGTCAACTTTATGGTGTACGGTTTGAAGGCATACAGGGCAGGATTTGTTAGCCTTGCCATGGTCCTGTGTTTACAATCAAAGAGGTCTACCCTGCCCTGCCCACTCACCTCCTTTTTTATATTTCAAATCTGTTTGAAATAACAAAAAGTCATTTTTATCTTTATATTTACGTTTTTAGATTGCTGTCGCTAGGGAGGAAAAGCAATTCCAAAGTTGACTCTAGTTTTTGCTTCGCTGCACTTTGCTTCGTCACCTCCACCTGGAGTGGAAAAGATCTGCAATGCGTGCAGGTTTTGTTATTGCTGGTTATTCTGAAAGTGTAGGCTACTTAGTGGATAATAATGGATAAATTGAATTCATGATTTAATTTGAAGCTGTGTGTAACTTGCCAATTGATTAGTCTTGTATCGGTACTATACCCATCCTCACATTTGATTCAATTTATTATTTATTATTTACGAAAATGTTCATGGACATCAAAATTGAAGCCCAACAGCAAACAACAGGTTCTTCCTCTCCAGATCTTTCTCCACAATAAATATTTGGTTACCAGAACGAGAGGGCACAAATGGAAAGTGGCAAATTCAGTATAGATATTAGGAAGTCTTTTTTCCGACAGCGAGTGGTCAATGTGTGGAATAGCTTGCCAGGACGTGTAGTCGAGGGGGAAACGCTGGGGGTTTTCAAGACCAAGCTTGATACAGTGCTAGATACTATTCAGCTTTTAGTCAAACTATGCAGTAGGTCCAATTTAGTGGGAGGAAAAGGCGAGCATTGGTGGGCTGAATTGCCTAATCTCGCCATTACGTTATTTTATGTTGTGTTAAGTCTTGCTATCAGATTGAAATACCGAAATCAATGTGCCTCATGTTAATTACTAGGCTAACTATAATTAAGATTTTCGGGTAGTATAATTTTTGTTCGAGAAACGTTCAAAAATTTGCTCTGAAAATGATGCTGTTACATTTTATAGTTATAGTTACAGTGTAAACTCTGCCAAGAATTATTATCTTTATAGTGATGATTGTAGTTATCTGTTCTGCTGAGTACATTATGCAGAAGACCAGAGTCTAGGCAGTGCCTAATTTATCACACAAAATACATTTATTCCTCTATTACGATTCATGTATGCGAAAACAGGCTTCAGTTTGTTTCCGATGTGGACATACATATTTCTAAGTTGTGCCAAGTAAAAGATCAAAGGTCCTTCATCAGAATTATGGAAGCATATTGATTTTTTCATTTTTCTACATGTAAAACTCTAGGTGATACATAGCTATAAAAATACTAGCACCAAAACTGGGCACTATGCCTTAGACACAAATGTGCAGTTTCTTCATTTATCCCTCCTATTTTGTTAAGATTTTATGACAGCTTTTATGTTTGGGGTCAAATTGACCCCAACATTTTGAATTGACAAAAAATTATCGTGATAGAAAGATTTTGACAGTTGTGTGTTGCCTGCTCATTGTCTCCCAAATGAAAAATATCTGAGAAACATTTCATTTTAGAGCCTGAGGTTAGACACGTGTTTGGGAATATGCCACTAGAATCACCCACAAAGAAATCTGGGATGAATATAAAAATGGTTGTATATTCTCCTACATTTTATACAGCTACAGAGGGTGAAGCTAACCCCGCCCAATGCCTTTGTATGCAAAGTGTGCACAGGACCATGTATAGAATTATGTTTATTTCATTTGGTGGGATCATTTACTGTTTAATTCCACCAAATTAGACAATTAGAAAAATGATACAGTTTGAATGTGAGATGTCAAACACTGAATGGGGTCAAATAGACCGCAAACATAATATGGAGGCTAAACTGAAGATGAAACAAAAACATTTTGCGGGGAGAAATAACGAGAGAAGGGAAGACCTATAGAAAGCATATCATCCCACGCGCACCATCTTTCGCGCCCAAATTTATGTTGTCTGAACATCCCACTAAGCTCCCGGATTACCTGACATAAAAAGCTCTAATTTCAAAATGGTAGTGTGAACAGCGCCGGTGTCAGAGCCTTCAAACAGCGTCTACTTGACACAAGTGCTGTAAACATGATCATTAAAAATCACAGAAGTAGAGTAATAACGTGACCACCTTGTGCTTAGGTTTTAATTTATGTTACACATTATTTTGCTGACGCTTTTATGCAAAGCGACTTACGTTTCTAGGTCCCAGTCATGTGCCTTAACCGCTACACTACAAGCTGCCCCGTTTTACCTAGCCGAGGTATACTCATATCCCGATTGTAAATTGATTGATTAATTCATGTCATTGATTGGGCAGAAATCTAATGTGGCTAACTATATACTGTATCAGCCTGAAGGACCAGATTCGAGTGTCCATGGCCTAGCCTGTTAGGATCCAAACAAAGCCATTATGGGGCGGTTGTCGGAATGTAAACTGTGACACATCAGCCAGTTTGAAGCGGCTCTTCAGATCATTATTCACGGGGGAAGTGGGAAAAGCGTACTTTGAACAGCGCGTTACTGGAAAGTGGTGCTCGAGCTGGCGTTCGCGCCGAACGGACGCTTGGTGGGATTTTGGAGGGTGCGTGCGGGCTGGTGTCGTGACGGCCTTTGCCCCGTGCTTCCTCCGCCCCTTGTGTCTCTCTGACTCGCACAACGCCGCTTCATGGTGTCATTGCAGACTGAGAGGCAAACTGTCATTTCCAGGTTGTTATTAGAAAGTGTTAGCCCCCTATCGCACCCCGCCCTCCCCCACCCAAACCCCCTGCTTCTAAACTCACTGCCATTTTGGGCCTTCTCAACCACTCTTTAACCTCTCCTGTCTCAAGTTCTGGGCTGGCATCTAGGCCTTATTGTTGTCCAGGGGTTTGCAAATTAATTGCCCCCACCCCCACCCCTGTGCATGCTGGCTTTTGTTTTTGCAGACCCTGTTTCATAGCAAGCAGTTCATTGATGTTAGTTGCATTTAAAGTCTTTGTGTTTGATGATGATGATGATGATGTGATGGCGTTGATTTACCCTATTTAAGGCCATATGGTGTCACATACAGCTACAATTTAGTCAGTCAAATCAACTTGTTTCCTTTGTCTATTATGCACAATATGGAAACAGACATCTGAGGAGGAATTTCAAGAGTTTGGCTTATGGGTGTTCTGTCACTCATTTTTTAAAGCTTTATTCTCCCAATGCTGGCGTACCCCAGGGCCCCATACTCACCAAAAACTGTTAGAAATGTCTCAGTGCTGCTTATTTCTGCATTCCACTTTAGCCCCACCACAGTCATGATGTCAGCGTACCTCTTTTGTCTGTTTGCGTTTTAACCGCTGATTTTTTTAATTTGCACTAGTCAGATTATCGGCACCTGACTGGTTAGAATACTTTATGTAAACACCTACTGGGTGACCCACCCAAGAAAGCCTTTTTGTAAATTGTTTAGTAGGCGGGGCCAGGCTTAAAGGAGTAACATGGTGTTTGGTCACACTTTCTTTATATGCAATTTGCACAAGAGCGCATTGAAGAAACATGATGAAAGTGTCGTGTCTAGGAAACGACAGAGTCCAAATCTTCAATTTGTCGAAAAACATCTTCGCAAGGGAAAAGACTGACACCAGGCAGCAAGATCTTCAGGAAAATCAGACTTTATTAGCACACGTGCATAAAGCCGGATCAGCTCTCCAGAACTGAACCCCGACTGGCATTTGTACACCCATTTTATACACAGTTACTCCACCTACAACTCCTCCTCAAACCTCATTCTGGCAAATCACCCACACTCTTCTTATCGTAACTCCTCCCAACGCTCCTCCCACAACGTCATTGTGGCAAATTGCCAACGGTCCTTATGCTCTGCCAACTCTGTACAAAGTTCAGGGCATTCTGCCAACTACGTGTCCTCACTTCACCCCGCACCTGCTCTTGGCAAACTACCAGACCTCATAAAGTTCTGGATGTCCTCCCTCTAACACGTCATCCATACACGTCACTCTGCATCTTTAGCTTTTATAAGACAAACTAAGCAGCAGTAATCATTGAAAATATACAGACAAACTAAACATTTCATTAATATTCACTTCTAATATACTTTTCTAATATACAGACATACTAAACATTTGATTAATTATTCTCTTCTAAGGGAATAAATGTACGTAGCATTCTTTGCTCTCATTTCAACAGTTTTCACTGTGGTTTCTTGCGTTTTCATAAGCTCAGCTATAATTAATGTTCAAGGTCAAATAGATACACTTCTGGCATAAAACATTGAGAGTCCCGGAGAAATCAGCTGCATAGTCATATCTTGCTCTGCCCGTGTCCTTGACAGTTTGGTCTACACAGTTCAAGACGGGGCCCCCCCCCTGCCAGCTGGCTGGGCTCACTGTGTAATCCTGGCACAATTTAGCAGTTAATCAGTTTGAAACTATACAGGGTACATATCATACTTTAATACAGATATATTGATAAACTTTTAGCACACATCGTCGAGAGTTTTGGAGGAACCAGCCTGCTCACTAAGGCGGAGTCTGATTTTGACTCGTGATTGGTTATCATGATTTTAGGAGGGAGATCTTTCGTTCTGTGAATTTTCCCCTACAAAAGATTTGGGAGAAGTAAGCGTTTTAAATGTATCGTCCTATATTCAACCGGTTGAGAATGTTCTCCTAGTAGTGCATCACACGAGGATAACCACTCCCCTTATCCCTCCCATATAACCCGTGACCCACAGTTTGCGCCGCTGACCAACAGGAAAGTGGGGGCACGTCATAGCTATTTGACAGTTCTCATTACCACGCTCTGACAGTTTGGGTGAACTTTTATAGAGGGAAATTTAGGCTGAGAAAAATAAGTTTTCAAATACATTTAAATGACTGAATAATACAAAAATTATGCACATTTGTTTTGTTGTTACCTAAAGACAACTGGCAAGTGTCACATTCAACCACCATGTTACTCCTTTAAACAGTGCATGCAGTTACTCTTTAAAGAGTAAAGTTTTGGTGTATCTGATGGCCGCAGAGCCCTAACCCTCAAATATTCACCTCATAGATGACACTTGTAAATGGCAAATGGCAGGCATTTATATAGCGCCTTTATCCAAAGCGCTGTACTATTGATGCTTCTCCATTCACCCATTCATACACACACTCACACTGACGGTGATTGGCTGCCATGCAAGGCCCCGACCAGCTCGTCAGGAGCATTTGGGGGTTAGGTGTCTTGCTCAGGGACACATCGACACAGCCCGGGCGGGGGATCAAACTAGCAACCCTCCGACTGCCAGACGACTGCTCTTACCGCCTGAGCCATGTCACCCCCACTTGTGGGCCAGGGGTTACGTGGCTATGGGTGAACTGGCAGTGTGATGACATTTCGTATTTTGTGTTGCGCTGTGACTGTGCAGTGAGCTGGACAGGCACTCAAACAGTGTATGTAGGACAACTGGAACCGGGTATCTCTGCATCCAATCAGAGTGGTCTGGCAGCGGCGAGATTTGAGGATCTGGAGGTGGGGCGGGTGGGCGGTGGTGATTAGTGGTGATTGCTACACTCCAGCAGGTGAATTCAGCTGTCACTGAAATGGATAAATGTTTTTTTTAAAAATATGTATTTTCAATCACTCTCTCTCTGTCTCCCTCTCTCCTTCTCCCTCTCCCCCTCCCTCTCTCTCTCCTTCTCCCTCTCTCCCTCCCTCTCTCTCCCTCTCTCCTTCTCCCTCCCTCTCTCCCTCCTTTTCTCCTTCTCCCTCTCTCTCCCTCTCTCTCCCTCTCTCCCTCTCTCTCCCCCTCTCTCTCCTTCTCCCTCTCTCTCCCTCTCTCTGTCGGTGGGTTATATAAGAGGGAGGCTGCGTGGGCTGTGTGATTTATGTAAGGGGGGCCCGAGTGTCCAGCGCTGCCTCTCCCTCACGCAGCCGCACGCGTCTGGAGTCAGGGCCTGGCTGTCACAGCCCTGTGGACCTGTGTTTATCTCCCTCCTGTAGGGAGGCACGTGTGTGTGTGTGTGTGTGCGTATGTGTGTGTGTGTCTGCGTGTGTGCCTGCCGAGATGCGTGTGTGTGTATGTGTGTGTGTGTGTGTGCCTGCGGAGATGCGTGTGTGTGTGTGTATGTACGTGTGTGTGTATGTGTGTGTGCCTGCAGAGATGTGTGTGTGTGTGTGTGTGTATGTACGTGTGTGTGTATGTGTGTGTGTGTGTGTGCCTGCGGAGATGCGTGTGTGTGCGTGCCTGCATGGATGCACGTGTGTGCATGTGTGTGCCTGTGCATACTTATGTGTGTGTACACATGTGCTGGCGTAGACGTGTGCGCATGTGTGCGCGCATGTGTGCCTGCTTGGATGTGTGTGTGTGTGTGCCTGTGCATATGTGTCTGTGTGCATGCGTGTGTGTCTCTGTAGTGAGCACTGTTTCAAACCAATCCAGTGCCATTTCGCAGGTGGGCAACCATGCCCATACCATATCATAACCACCGGGTCGCCAAATACTGATTTTGGGCAAAAATAAATCCCGACACAATTTTGTTGGTCTTTTTGAGATGTATGCTTTTTATACTTCCATGCTTGAAAACCGTATTACGTTTTAATGACACCTTAAAACAAAAACAAAAAATTGTCCATAGACTTAACATGGGGAGCCACAGAGCAAACTTGTAAACCAGGCTAGCTCATCCGAGTTTCAGAGTGAACACCATAACAACGGGAGGCGGCCATGTCCAGCGACGGTGTCGCAGGCGGGCTGCAGATGACAGTAGCAGCAGCCAGTCACACAGACTCTGCCCAAAGTCGCGCTCAGTTTGTGAAAACGTGTCAGATCCAGTAATGCTCTCAACCACTGCTTCATCAAAGCTGAACACATGCAGACATTGCATTGCATGTCATTAAAGACAAGCTGAAATCACAATTCACCTTTTCCTCAATTTAGTAGATTTTTCATAACCATATGAACACGCCTTAAAGTTTATATTTGAAAAAAGTTTCATTGTAATACTTGTGTATTTTCAGACAAAACAACTTTTTTCCCATCCACTTCCTGGAAATGTGATTTTAGAAAAATTTACGTCATTGTGTACCAGTGGGCGTAGTAGTCTACTACAGCGTTTTTAATACTTAAAAAAGGTTTAAAAATTCAAATTTATGCTCTGATTTTTTGTCTTTACTCTTATTTACAGCCTTCACAGCAAGTCGACAAAAGAACATAACAATATTCTCCTTTTCGGTTGTACAGTGGGCATCTGGAGTGTAGGCAGTTTTAGCATTTACATTACAACAGCTTCAGAAAGACAGCAGAAATAGCACATCCAAGCTAATATTAGCCCCCGCACACAGCTGTTCAGCGGATTACGAGGGAGAAATCGGTTTCGCATTGATTGTAAACATCATCGTATCGTCAAGACTTTACACTTCTGCCAGACCCCTCCGCATCCGCCACTCCCCTCACAGTCCCTGAAAGTGCCCTCCTGTCAATCATCTTTTCTCCACCGCCATCCCACCCCACTACAGTAGAGTCACTGTCTATCTGCTGTAGAGTCCAACGTAGGGCGACAGGTGGTAACAGCAGTCGTCTGGCAGTCGGAGGGTTTGCCGGGTCGATTCCCACCCCTGGGGCGTGGGAAGTCCCGAGTGACACCTAACCCTAAATGCTCCTGACGAGCTGGTTGATGCCTTGCATGGCCGTCAGGTGTGTGAGTGTGTGTATAAGTGGGTGAATGAGAAGCATCAATTGTACAGCGCTTCGGATAAAGGTGCTATATAAATGCCAACCATTTACTAGAAACATTCTGCTACAGACAGGACTGAATGCTGAGCATTTCTAAAGAGCCTACTGGCTATGGTTCATGACTAGGCTCTTGATGATGAGTGGTTCAAGCCCTGGTGTAGCCATAATAAGATCTGCACGGCTGTTGGGCCCTTGAGTAAGTCACTTTCAATGAAAAATTCTTTTTTATACATAAGTAATATATGTACTTGTTAGCATGTAGTAAATTGGTACACTAGGAGTACATTTACTAGGTAGATGTACAACAGATGGTACAACTAATGCTATTACATAGCCATTAGCTGCTTAGAGCACTACATCTATTTAAAGGTAAGATTTTTGTGTTAAAACGTTGTTACAAGACCATTGGAAATCCCTTCCTATCTTTGAAAAAGGCTCACTGACATGTTGACTCACCCTCTGCCTGTGTTTATAGTCCTTAAATTAGCGTTTCAAAATATACAGTTGATGGGCCGGCACTCAGTACCAAAACATCATATAGCTGTACAATAATTCAAACTCATTGGTTGAAAATTGGTTCTAATTGCCACTGCTAATGGCGTTTCAGCGTCACAGAGAAGGGGTGGGTTGTGGTTTGAGTGTGTTTGTTGCTGCAATTCCTCTCTTGACCGTTAGAAGGCCGAAATTACCTATTGTACCTTTAACATTATGTTGTCGATTTTTGTATTAACTACCGCTACAGGTTGTGACAGGCAGACAGATGGCTGAGCCTGAGTTCTGCTCATTGCCAAAACCTTTATGCGTACACTTATGTAAGTTGAAGAGCATCTGCTATATGTAAATAAATCACTGTACGTTAGCTGCGAAATCTACTGGAAAATCAGACTTGTAAAACCCAGAAAAAAAAAATTCTCCCTGCTTTATCTAGCTACCTTTTCTGAGGAGTTTTCCGGCCTGTTCCAAAAAAACCTGTCGCTCCGGGAGGGGAACGCGAGTGCCTGCGTCTGATTGGGAATGCCTGGTCGGATGTGTAGGCCTTTGTTGCCACGGCAACCATCTGCTGCTATGCTCGAACACTCTCTGGCAGCCCACACAGTGTCACCACTGTGACATCCTGCATGAAGTTTTGAGAGAGGGGAAGAGAGAGAGAGAGAGAGAGAGCGAGGGAGAAAGAGAGAGGGAGAGAAGGAGGGAGAGAGAGAGACAGAGGGAGAGAGAGAGGGAGGGAGAGAGAACGAGAGAGAAAACGCAAGGAAAAGAGAAGGAAGAGAGCAGGTAATTGGATAGAAGAAAAAGGAAATAATTACTGTGCCTCCAAGTCATATCAAAGCCAACCAAAAAGGTGTACAAAAGATAACATGGACCTGTCCAACTTCTTGACACACACACCTGCGCGCACACACACACACACACACACGCACGCACCCGCACCCTTAGAGACAGGCACACACATACATACGCACATATACACACACCTACAAATACATGTATGTGGACACAGACACACACACACAGAAATACACACACACTCACATTATTGCAGTCCCTCAAAATCAACAGAGCCACCACAAGGATGTAATAAATTTGTAGGGGGAACTCGATAATTTGAGAAATTAATTAGCAAAAAAAACCTTTCACAGCCCTCTCCCCCATTATAACGGCGTGTCCCTCGGACAACATCGGCCAGGTGCACTCCGGTTTTGCGTCAAAACAGAACAGGAATAGAATAATGGCAGGAACTTTCAGCCGCATCGTACTTGGAGAGCCTGATTCATATTCCGCCTCCTACACCGGCGGGGGGAGGGCTGGGGGCTGGGGGGGGGCGAGGCGGGGGGCGGGGGGGGGGGGGCTGATGGTGCGCTCGTGGGTGTTTGGGGGCGTTGTGATTAAATTGGAGCCGCAGCCGCTGCTCATACTAGCGCGCCCGTGTGTGTGTGTGTGTGTGTGTGTGTGTGTGTCAAAGCTCGGCTTCAGACACCCTCAGTGCATCAGCATCATGAATTGGGCTTTAATGTGAATAATCTTGTGCCTCGCTCCCTCGTTCTCCTTCTGAAAAATGTCTGCCTCTACACCACGGTGCAGTAAAATCCACCCCTCTTCTCTTTTGTTTGCTCGAGTGCATCTGTATTAGCCGCCTTCCGCGCTGTGATTAGGAAGGCTTTTAGTTTTTCTTTATGGTAAATTTTAAACCCTGTTATACCATTACGTGTGATTGGTTGTGTACTGTACATATTATCTGGGCACTTATTTTAAGCTTGATGCCTCATTAGTGATATGCTCCATCCTCTTCCGTGTCTGCGCTGTTATTCTCATAGTGCTTACGCTGCACGCATCATGCTATGACAGCCGTGCCTCTGTGGAAGAAAATGTGTCAGATCTATGAATTATTATTCACCCCATTAATGTGTGAGATCACAAATACCTGTACGTGATTAGAATGCTTTTACTAACTGAACATTTCAATACAACTGTAATAATCTCTACTGGTAAAATGAAAGCAGTGGAGTTCTAGAACACAGACATACACATTTGAAAAAACCCCACAAAAAGACAGTGTAAAAAACCTTCTCTTCAAAGGATTTTAAAGGTCCTGTATTGTGTAAAATGACATTCCCCTTGCTATGTGGATTATAAATGAGTTGAAGGTGTTATAAAAACACTGTGAACACATGAAAACACACATAAATCCATGCTATCCGTATAAATGAAATGTCCATTTAAACAAGCCGTTTGGACCACCGTGAACCTATGACATCACAACAATCTGCCTGTTAGCTTCAGCATGGCCCACCTACAAATCCGAGCTCTCCGTACAAACCAAGCTTGTTGGAGCTAGCCAGCCAATCAGAACAGTGGTTCATTGATATCAATGAGCCTTAAAGAGACAGGCGGTGTTTTGAAACCCCATACTTAGCATAGTACTGCATATTCATATTTAAAAGAAAATGAGGCTGAAATGTAATATGTGTAGTTTCTGTGGTTTCGAACACAGCCACAGTTACAAGGTTACACAGCCACAGTTACGTTTTGGTAAAGCTTGTGAGAGGCACTGGAGAATTGACATGGAAAACTGGATAGAGATTGGACCGATGGATTTCACCTTATGGATATCAGGACCTAACATAAAACACTGGGAAGGTGTACAATATGGGACCTTTAAATGTGCAGGTTCCATTGAAAAGCATTCATTCATTCATTCATTCATTCATTATCCTAACGTGCTGATCCTGAACAGGGTCGCAGGGGGCCGGAGCCTATCCCAGCATACATTGGGCGAAAGGCAGGAATACACCCTGGACAGGTCACCAGTCCATCGCAGGGCATACACACCATTCACTCACACACTCATACCTATGGGCAATTTAAACATCTCCAATCAGCCTAACATGCATGGCTTTGGACTGTGGGAGGAAACTGGAGTACCCGGAGGAAACCCACGCAAACACGGGGAGAACATGCAAACTCCGCTCAGAGAAGCCCCGGCCGACGGGGATTCGAACCCAGGACCTCCTTGCTGTGAGGCGGCAGTGCTACCCACGGCACCATCCGTGCCACCCCCATTGAAAAGCAGAATAAGGAAAAGGAAGAGAGGTACTTACATTGACCGGTTGGGAGCTTTCCCAGTATGCATTGGGTGAGGAAAAAAAGCATTTATAATAAAATATTACAAGGGCATAACTTTAGTTTACATAGATCCTGAGAACTGCACCCCTCCCAGGGGGACATGCATTTGATCATTTCTAGTGAATTCTAAGGGAAAATACTGCAGACTACTGATCAGTAAGGCCGGGTGTTTGTCATAGAAAATATTGGCTGATGTCGCAGAGTAGTCACTGCTGTTGAAAGTTGTTGAAAATCACAGAAAACTGAGAAAAGAAAAAAAAGAGAAGAAATCACAGTTTTTATATTAATTTATTAAATTAATTAATAGATCTCATGTGCAGCAGTGGGAAAGGAGGGTAATAACACGTGCATCTGTAGCAACAGTAACAAGTGCTTGAAGAAAAAGAAAAAAATCTATCTGGAGTGGCTGGCTGCTATTTAATTACTTACTTTAATTAATTACTTTGGTCCATCACGGAAAGAAAGAGAATGCTTTTACGTCTTTAATTTAACAGAACATTGTTAGGAATAGAGCATACAGTAATAATAACTTATTTAGCTGACACTTTTATCCAAAGCAACTTCCAGTTATTTAGACTAAGCAGGAGTAATACAGGGTTGAGGGCCTTGCTAAGGGGCACAACAGCTGTGCGGATCTTATTGTGGCAAAACACCCGTGCCTGAACCACAAGCTTCTGGTAAAACACATTTACTGTGTCTGTCAGGGATCAGAACACTGGACCCAAGAGCGAGACCACAGAAGTTAATGTTAAAGTCTTTATTAACTTCAGAATAGTTCAGACAAGCAGGGTTCGATATCCAGCAAACAGAAATGGCAGGGAATAAGCAGTTCGTAATCAATAGTTCAGAAACAGGGTCAATAATCCAGCAAACAGATACAACAAAGATATTCCAAATCGAAGTCGTGGTCATAGGTGAAGGGTCGAAAACACACGGGCACATCAGACAGAAACAGGCCGATACACAGCGGTTCCAAACAGACAGACGGGATAAGCAGAATGCGGAAGCCGAAAGCAAAACAGATTGAACTGGGTATCAATCATGGAATAACGCTGGAAATCAAGGCTAAAGCTCATGACAATCTGGCAGTGTGCTAACACAACAGACAGGCTTATATACAGGGATAACGAGGGGAAATCACAATCAGGTGTGCACGAAAACAAGGAAGTGAAAACAGGTGAAACAAATGAATGGGAATGAATGGGGAGAGAGAGACTACGGAAAGCACAGAGGGTAACAACACATGGAAACGCTAATAACTCAGACAAAAATGAGACAACGACGCTAACAACACAGAACCTGACAGTGTGTCAGTATTCATTTGGGTATAAGTTCGGTTTTGGCACAATATGTTGTAGGTTGCGAGGTTTGAGTGTTTGATGACTGCCTGCTGTCACTGATGTTACCGCAGCGGGGGGGAGGGAGTACCAGGTATCAACACTGCTGACAGGGGCCTTCAAACGCTGCAGCAACTGAGAAGGGCGAGAATCCTGATCCCTGCGCGATCCATCTGTATACGCTGTCACACTTTGTTTCTCCCGGCATTTGGCAATAGGCTATTATTAAAATGCGTAGGCCTGTACAAATAAAACAGTCGGCTGCATTAAGGTTGACAGTTACCGTGCGAAATGTGCTGAAAAATCACGGAAAAGTGCTAAAAGCTGAGGAAATTGCAGCAATGGCAAAAAAAAATAAAAAATGGGGAAAGTCACGGAATCCGTGGCATCTGCAACTTCCGTGACACACACTACCCTTACTGATGCGGTAAGTACCCTCAGTGAGCACTTTATTAGGTATTTATTAGACTTACCTTTTAGGCTTATTAACCCTTGTGTTGCCTTAAGGGTCAAAAATGACCCGCCACTATGTTTAACAGCAGATAAAACCCCCTAAATGATATTTCTTCAACTTGAAATTTGTTCACAAAGTTTGTGATGAGTGACAGGTTTTTTCTTCATGCTAAATTTAATTAAGATGCTTTATTTTATAGGTTTAGTGAAGGCGGTCATTTTTTACCCTTTGGACAAGGGGAGTATACAGACTGTTAAGACTACACAAGGGTTAAGTCTTCTGCCGCTGTAGCCTATCCATGACAGGTGGATTTGACGCGTTGTGTGTTCAGAGATGCTCTTCTGCATACCACTGTTGTAATGCGTGGTTATTTGCATTACTGTCACCTGTCTGCTTTGACCCTTCTCCTCTGACCGTATCTGACTGCAGAACTGCTGCTCTGCAATCTCTTGGGACTGTTGTATGTCCCGGGAGATCAGCAGTTACATAAATACTCAAACCAGCCTGTCTGGCACCACGGCCTAAATCACTGATATACATTTTTTCCCCATTGTGATGGTTGATGTGAACATTAACTGAAGCTCCTGACCTGTATCTGCTTGATTTTATACATTGCACTGCTGCCACACAATTGGCTGATTAGATAATTGCATGCATAAGTTGGTGTACAGGTTTTCCTAATAAAGTGCTCAGTGAGAGGACATCTCAATCACAAGAAAACCCCATCTTTATATATTTTGTAATATTACCAACGCCTAAAAGTCATGAAGAAGACAAGTAACACAAATAGTACCGGTTGAAATCCTACGCCCCTTCATTTCAAGCAAGGGTTTTACTCCTGTAAATATCATATGGTAGACATGGGTAAATGTATATATAAACTGTAAGTTGCGTTTGGTCAAGACCTCCTTGTAGTGGATTTGCTGTGTACTGTGTTTACAGAGGACAGGGGCTGTTTTTAGTTTCAGGAAGACTCCATATGCGTGTGTGTTCGAGTGTGTGTGTGTGTGTGTGTGTGCAATTCATGTGTGGTATTCACATGAGTTTATTGGTGTGTGTGCGCAATACATCTGTTGAATTCCCATGTGTTTATTTGTATGTAGTGAGCTTATGATGTGTGTGCGTGTCTGTGTGTATTTGTCTGTGTGTGTTTATGTGTTTATGAGGCAGAGTGAGTGTGCGTAGTTTAGGTGGGTTCACCTAAAGTGAGAGTTTTTGTGTTATTTTAGAAACATCCTGTTGATATTTTCTTCGTTAATGTGTTATTTGGCAGTAAACTGAAATATATCATGCCAACATTCCATTTGAATTGCATTGAATTGAATGTGTGTGTACATTACATTAGATCTCTCTCTCACGGATGCAGGACTGTGTGTGTGTGTGTGTGTGTGTGTGTGTACATAAGATCTCTCTCTCTCTCTGCGCTGTAGATGCAGGACTCTGTGTGTGTGTGTGTGTACACTCTGTGTGTGTGTAAGACGCACCTATTCAAGCAGCACCTCTCCCCGTTCCTCCCTACCTCCCTGTGAACCTTAATTGTTGTCTTTGTGATTTACTTTGTGTATCGGTATTTTTAGTTGGCTAGGTAAGCAGTATTTGGATAGTTAAGTTTGGTCACTTTTGCTTTGTTGTTTGTTTATTTGTTCGTTAAAAAAACAAAAAAACAAAAGAAACAAAAGGCCCTGGTCCTTATCTTTGTTGTACAGGTAGCAGTTGAAATTGTACTTCCCTCTAGGGTCTTTCAGTGCACTTATCCCTGGTTATGGGTATGCACTTTGTTGTAGGTCGCTCTGGATAAGAGTGTCTGCCAAATGCCATTAATGTAATGTAATGTAATGTACATAAGATCTCTCTCTCTCTGCACTGTAGATGCAGGACTCTGTGTTTGTGTGGGTGTACATAAGATCTTTCTCTCTCTGCGCTGTAGATGCAGGACTCTGTGTGTGTGTGTGTGTGTGTGTGTGTTTGTGTATATACACTCAGTGAGCACTTTATTTGGTATTCATTTGACTTATTTTTTCGACTTACTTGTATTCTGCTGCTGTAGCCTATTGACTTAAGAGGTTTGACGCGTTGTTCAGAGATGCTCTTCTGCATAACACTGTTGTAATGTCTGATTATTTGTGTTAGCTTTCCTGTCAGCTTTGACCAGTCTTGCCCTTCTCCACCTGGCCTCTCTCATTAACAAGGCATTTCTACCCGCAGGACTGTTGCTCACTGGATGTTTTTTGTTTTTTGCATCATTCTTTGCAAACTAGAGATTGTTGTGTGTGAACTTGAAGATCACAGGGGATCAGCAGTTTCTGTGATATTCAAACCACCCTGTCTGGCACCAACTATCATTCCAAGTCACTTAGATCGCATTTCTTCCCCATTCTGACATTTGGTCTAAAAAACAGCTGAACCTCTTGACCATGTCTACATGCTTTTATACATTTACTTGCTGCCACATGATTGGCTGATTAAATATTTGCATCAATATGCTGGGCGGCGCGGATGGTGCAGTGGGTAGCACTGCTGCTTCACAGCAAGGAGGTCCTGGGTTCGAATCCCTGTCGACCGGGCCTCTCTGTGTGGAGTTTGCATGTTCTCCCCTTGTCTGCGTGGGTTTCCTCCAGGTACTCCGGTTTCCTCCCACAGTCCAAAGACATGCAGATTAGGCTGATTGGAGAGTCTAAATTGCCCGTACGTATGAGTGTGTGAGTGAATGGTGTGTGTGCCCTGTGATGGACCGGCGACCTGTCCAGGGTGTATTCCTGCCTTTTGCCCAATGTATGCTGGGATAGGCTCCAGCCCCCTGCGACCCTGTTCAGGATAAGCTAAACGGGTTAGAATAATGAATGAATCAATAAGCTGGTGTACAGGTCTTCCTAATACAGTGCTCAGTGAGTGTTTAATATATCGCTGTGTTTGTGAGCTGCAGGACTGTGTGTGTGCTTGTGTATTATATATCTCTCTCTCTGCAGATAGATCTGTGTGTGTATTATCTCTCTCTCGCTCTGCAGATGGATGTGTGTATTATATATTTTTCTCTGCAGATGGATGTATATGTGTGTATTATATATATTATATATATCTCTCTCTCTGTGCAGATGGATGTGTGTGTATGTATTATATATTTCTCTCTCTGTGCAGATGGATTTGTGTGTATTATATATATCTCTCTCTGTGCAGATGGATCTGTGTGTGTACAGTGGTGTGAAAAAGTGTTTGCCCCCTTCCTGATTTCTTATTTTTTTGCATGTTTGTCACACTTAAATGTTTCAGATCATCAAACAAATTTAAATATTAGTCGAAGACAACACAAGTAAACACAAAATGCAGTTTTTAAATGAAGGTTTTTATTATTAAGCGAGAAAAAAAATCCAAACCTACATGGCCCTGTGTGAAAAAGTGATTGCCCCCCCTGTTAAAACTTAACTTAACTGTGGTTTATCAATTTCTCTAGCCACAACCAGGCCTGATTACTGCCACTCCTGTTCTCAATCAAGAAATCACTTAAATAGGACCTGCCTGACAAAGTGAAGTAGACCAAATGATCCTCAAAAGCTAGACATCATGCCGAGATCTAAAGAAATTCAGGAACAAATGAGAAAGAAAGTAATTGAGATCTATCAGTCTTGAAAAGGTTATAAAGCCATTTCTAAAGCTTTGGGACTCCAGCGAACCACAGTGTGAGCCATTATCCACAAATGGCGAAAACATGGAACAGTGGTGAACCTTCCCAGGAGTGGCCGGCCGACCAAAATTACCCCAAGAGCGCAGTGACGACTCATTCAAGAGGTCACAAAAGACCCCACAACAACATTCAAAGAACTGCAGGCCTCACTTGCCTCAGTTAAGGTCAGTGTTCCAAGACGAAAACCACTGCTGAGCAAAAAGAACATTAAGGCTCGTCTCAATTTTGCCAGAAAACATCTTGATGTTCCCCAAGACTTTTGGGAAAATACTCTGTGGACTGACGAGACAAAAGTAGAACTTTTTGGAAGGTGTGTGTCCCATTACATCTGGCATAAAAGTAACACCGCATTTCAGAAAAAGAACATCATACCAACAGTAAAATATGGTGGTGGTAGTGTGATGGTCTGGGGCTGTTTTGCTGCTTCAGGACCTGGAGGACTTGCTGTGATAAATGGAACCATGAATTCTGCTGTCTACCAAAAAATCCTGAAGGAGAATGTCCGGCCATCTGTTCGTGACCTCAAGCTGAAACGAACTTGGGTTCTGCAGCAGGACAATGATCCAAAACACACCAGCAAGTCCACCTCTGAATGGCTGAAGAAAAGACTTTGGAGTGTCCTAGTCAAAGTCCTGACCTGAATCCTATTGAGATGCTGTGGCATGACCTTAAAAAGGTGGTTCATGCTCGAAAACCCTCCAATGTGGCTGAATTACAGCAATTCTGCAAAGATGAGTGGGCCAAAATGAGTGGATTATTTTGTGATATTCTGTCTCTCAATGTTAAAATGTACCTATGATTAAAATTCTACACAGTTCCATTCTTTGAAGTGGGCAAACCTACAAAATCAGCAAGGGATCAAATAATTATTGCTCCCACTGTATATATATCTCGCTGTGCAGATGGATGTGTGTGTATTATATATTTCTCTCTCTGTGCAGATGGATTTGTGTGTATTATATATCTCTGTGTGCTGCAGATGGATATCTGTGTATTATATATCTCTGTGTGCTGCAGATGGATGTGTGTGTATTATAAATCGCTCTCTATGCAGATGGATGTGTGTATTATATATATCTCTGCAGATGGATGTGTGTATTATATATCTCTGTGTGCTGCAGATGGATGTCTGTATTATATATCTCTCTCTCTGCAGATGGATGTGTGTGTATTATATACCTCTCTCTCCGTGCAGATGGATATGTGTGTGTATTATATACCTCTCTCCGTGCAGATGGATGTGTGAGTATTGTATACCGCTCTCTCCGTGCAGATGGATGTGTGTGAGTATTATATACCTCTCTCTCTGCAGATGGATGTGTGTGTATTATATACCTCTCTCTCCGTGCAGATGGATGTGTGTGTGTATTATATACCTCTCTCCGTGCAGATGGATGTGTGTGTGTGTTATATACCTCTCTCTCCGTGCAGATGGATGTGTGTGTGTATTATATACCTCTCTCTCTGTGCAGATGGATGTGTGTGTATTATATACCTCTCTCTCCGTGTAGCTGGATGTGTGTGTGTATTATATACCTCTCTCTCCATGCAGATGGATGTGTGTGAGTCTTATATACCTCTCTCTCTGCAGATGGATGTGTGTGTGTATTATATACCTCTCTCCGTGCAGATGGATGTGTGTGAGTATTATATACCTCTCTCTCTCCGTGCAGATGGATGTGTGTGTACTATGTACCTCTCTCTCCATGCAGATGGATGTGTGTGTATCATATACCTCTCTCTCCGTGCAGATGGATGTGTGTGTGTATTATATACCTCTCTCCGTGCAGATGGATGTGTGTGAGTATTATATACCGCTCTCTCCGTGCAGATGGATGTGTGTGTATTATATACCTCTCTCTCCGTGCAGATGGATGTGTGTGTGTGTATTATATACCTCTCTCCGTGCAGATGGATGTGTGTGTGTGTTATATACCTCTCTCTCCGTGCAGATGGATGTGTGTGTGTATTATATACCTCCCTCTCCGTGCAGATTAATGTGTGTGTATTATATACCTCTCTCTCCGTGCAGATGGATGTGTGTGTGTATTATATACCTCTCTCCGTGCAGATGGATGTATGTGAGTCTTATATACCTCTCTCTCCATGCAGATGGATGTGTGTGTATTATATACCTCTCTCTCCGTGCAGATGGATGTGTGTGAGTATTATATACCGCTCTCTCCGTGCAGATGGATGTGTGTGTGTATTATATACCTCTCTCTCCGTGCAGATGGATGTGTGTGTGTGTATTATATACCTCTCTCCGTGCAGATGGATGTGTGTGTGTGTGTCATATACCTCTCTCTCCGTGCAGATGGATGTGTGTGTGTATTGTATACCTCTCTCTCCGTGCAGATTAATGTGTGTGTATTATATACCTCTCTCTCCGTGCAGATGGATGTGTGTGTGTATTATATACCCCTCTCTCCGTGCAGATGGATGTGTGTGAGTCTTATATACCTCTCTCTCCATGCAGATGGATGTGTGTGTATTATATACCTCTCTCTCCATGCAGATGGATGTGTGTGTGTATTATATACCTCTCTCCGTGCAGATGGATGTGTGTGTGTGTTATATACCTCTCTCTCCGTGCAGATGGATGTGTGTGTGTATTATATACCTCTCTCTCTGTGCAGATTGATGTGTGTGTATTATATACCTCTCTCTCCATGCAGATAGATGGATGTGTGTGTATTATATACCTCTCTGCGGATGGATGTGTGTGAGTATTATTTACCTCTCTCTCCGTGCAGATGGATGTGTGTGAGTATTATATACCTCTCTCTCCGTGCAGATGGATGTGTGTGTGTATTATATACCTCTCTCTCCATGCAGATGGATGTGTGTGTGTATTATTTACCTCTCTCTCCGTGCAGATGGATGTGTGTATTATATACCTCTCTCTCCGTGCAGATGGATGTGTGTGTGTATTATATACCTCTCTCTCTGCAGATGGATGTGTGTGTGTATTATATACCTTTCTCTCCGTGCAGATGGAGGTGTGTGAGTATTATATACCTCTCTCTGCAGATGGATGTGTGTGTGTATTATATACCTCTCTCTCCGTGCAGATGGATGTGTGTGAGCTCCAGTCCGGCTCTCTGAGGACCATCAGCGTGCTGGACCGCCTGCTCCTCACACACCCCATCTGGCTGCAGCTGTCATTCAACACTGACTCCGCCCACCAGGTCCTGCAGGCAGAGCCCAAAGGGGTAAAACACACACCACATACACACACAGGCACGCATGCATGCACACACACACAAACACGCACATGCACACATACACGTACGCACACGCGCACACACACACACACAAACCACATCCCACCTGTTTTTTTGTCAGCTAAAGGCTTGCTCTGATGCTACATTTCTCTTTACACTGTCAGCTAATGTAGCCTGCAGATATTTCCACTGCCAACATAATCCATGCTATACATATGCCAATGCAGCGAGGGCTTGATCTATGAGGAATGTGTCACAGTAATTTGCTCAATACAAATGTATTTATTTTGTTTGAATCACAGGCTGTCGTGTCATCTTTATTCTCCTCAAATGACATAATGTTGCTAGCTAAGAGAGAAAAAAATCTAAATGACAAAGAATTAATCATATTTTAATATTTGAACACATGAACTACAATTCAGTAAATCTCTGTTAGATGCATAGATGCTTTCTGGTGATTTGCAGATCAGATGCAAATATTGACTTGTTTACATCGTACTTATCCTGTGACTAGAAGTCAGTCATCTTTCGCGGAGATGTCTCTCCACTGTGGTGTGAGAGTGTCCCAGATGTCTCAGAATGTGGGGTGGTTTTCCGGAATCATATATGCGTTTGACCAGAGTTCCCCGGAACGTGACGGAACTGAATCAAAGTTCCACAACAATTATTACTCCTATCCTTGAGACTATCTCTACTGTGACACACACACACACACACACATAAACACACAGACACACACACATACACCTATGGTACACATACACTGATAAAGCCACATGTAGAAAGCACATGGCAATGCTGTTCTTTTTTGCTTTTCTTAAATGTCTGAATGTTCTGTGTACCCCCTCTGTGTGGCGCCCGCTGCAGGCCTTCCTGGTGCGCAGGTGCAGCCAGTCGCAGAAGAAGGTGCTGTGTGTGAGACTGACAGAGGACAGTGCCCCCTCCGCCATTCGGCAGTGTGTCATCCGTGAGGAGGAATCCAGTGCGTGTGGAGCACAGGAACACACACACATACACTCTCACAAATACATACGCAAACACACTCAGACACATAGACGCACACACGTACGCACGTATACATGCACGCACAGACAGACACAGATGCATACGCGCACAAATACATGCACACATACACAAACACACACAGATTCATAGACACACACATACACAAACATACATGCACACACAGACACATACAGATGTATAGACACACACACACATGCACACAGTAGACACACACACATACACACAAATATGCACACACACGTACACATAGACGCACACACATACGCACACGTACATGCACCCACATACACACACACACAAATACATAGACCCACACACATACACACACAAATACACACACGCATGTACACATAGACGCGCACACATACACACGTGCACAGAGATGCACACATACACACAAACACTCAGGCACACACACACAAATACATGCACACAGATACTGTACACACAAGCACACATGTGCTAATACACATACAGTATGGGGGACAGTGGTGCTGATACCAGCTCTGACTGTTTTCAGCTTTCTCCCTGGAGAGTTCGGCCGTCAGTTTCCCCGACCTGTGCAGGCTGGTCGCTTTCTACTGCATCAGCCGGTAAGACCCGCCCCCCTGCTAAGACCCACCCAGACAGACCCACCCACTAAGACACACCAACTGGACCCATCAACCCACTAAGACACACCCAGGTACACCCACAAAACCACTAAGACCTACCCACTAAGACCCACCCACCTACTAAGGCACACACACTAAAACCCACACAACCACTAAGACACACCCACGTAGACCCACCCACCTACTAAAACACACACACTAAAACCCACACTCCCACACTTATAACATAATAATAACATATTGAATGTGATATAATTTTGTCATCGGTTACGATTGGTTATCAGTCTTTGGTCTTTTACAGAGACATACTGAACATAGCACACACTCATAACATAATAATAACATATTGAATGTGATATAATCGTGTTATCGGTCTCTGGTCTTTTACAGAGACATACTTCCTTTCCCACTGGAGCTTCCGGAAGCCATAGTTAAAGCCTCATCCCACAGACAGCTGGAGTCCCTCTCACACATGGGCCTGGGTATGTGCCCCAAAATACCCCTGCACCTCCATTAGCCCTGCCAAACTACCCCAACCGTCTGGGTGACCGCGGACTGCATGTGCATCACAGAGGTTATCGCCTTGCTGCCAGTTATGGTTACTGACCCATAAGTCTGTCCTAGCTGACCATTAAAAAACTGAAAATCTGCGGCAGGACTGGGTCAAATACCGAATTGTTTTGGATTCAATTACTTTTCTGTGCATGCTTGATACTGTCTGGTGCAATTGAGCCAACCAAGAGGACAAAAAGGTGGGGTTTGTAGGCTCCAATACACCAGACAAGCTTAGTGAAGTGTAGAAAAGTATTTGAATCCAGAACAATTATGTATTTGACCCAGGTCTGCTCTGCTGTGCTTGCTAGCTCTCTAGAGTCCAGCTCTATGAAGTCAAGCATCTTTCCATTAATTCACAGCTGAGCTCTTGGACGAGAATTCAAGTGTGGTCTATAACTGATTTACATCAGCAAATATATGAACCAAACCTGGCTCAAAACACACACCCCGGTGAGCATACTGCATAAGAAACAGGGCAAATATATGAGCCAAACCTGGCTCAAAACACACTCACCCCTGTGAGCATACTGCATATGAAACAGCACTACTGTGCTCATGCAAGTTAACAGAAGCAGGTACATTGGTTTGTCAGAACACCGGAACCTGTTGGGGGCAGCCTCTATTCTAGTGGCTAAAGTACATGACAGGGACCCAGGAGGTTGGTAGTTGAAGCCCCGGTGTAGCCACGATAAGATCTGAACAACTGTTGGGTCCCTTGAACAAGGCCCTTAAAACCCCACATAGCTCCTGGGGAGGATTATCTCCTGTATAGTCTAATCAACTGAATGCTTCGGATGAAGAGTGTCAGCTAAATAACTGTAATGTAATGCAATGTAGTGTCCTGGCTACGTCTGTGATCGCTGCAGAATTTTGGAGCTCGCCGCTGAACTTCCGGACGCCTCGGAACGGCCCTCCCCCCGCGGACCAGCCGGGAGGCCTGTTTCTGGGGCGCGGCGGCCAGCAGGTGGCGCTGTGCTACATCAACCCGCTCTTCCTGCGCGAGCCCCCCAGCCGCGGCGCCCTGCACAAGCGGCACCGCTTCAAGCGCAGCCTGAGGGTGCGCGTCTCCACGGAGAGCTCCATGACGCTGTCGTCCCCCCCGCGCTCCACCGAGCTCGACTGCGCCGAGCCCAGCCTGCCCCAGCAGAAGAGGGCCAGCACCAACGCCGGCCTGCTCCGCAGAACCCAGGCCCTCTCCCCAACCTCCGAGGAGGAGGAGGAGCTGATACCCCACGACCCGCAACAGGTACGGACCCCCTCGAATCGATTCAGTTCAGCTCAGTTCAGTTCAGTTCAGTTCAGTTCAGTTCAGTTCAGTTCAGTTCAGTTCAGTTCAATTCAATTCAATTCAATTCAATTCAACTCAATTTCACTTCACTTCACTTCAATTCAATTCAATTCAATTCAATTTTATTTGTATAGCGCTTTTCACAGCAGACTGTCCCAAAGAGGCTTTACGTTGTAACAGATAGGTAGAAAAAACAGGAAATACCAGCCCTAAGCCCCCAAATAGCATATGAGGTAAACAACTCCCTAGAATGAAACAGTGGTGAGAAAAACATCCCTGATGGGAAGAAATCTCAAGAGGAACCTGGCTGGAGGGGGATGCCCATCCTCTGCTGGCCTACAGGTTGAAATGATAGCAGTTAGGGTTAGGGTTAGGGTTAGGGCTAAACTGGCAAGTAATCTAGAATGTCCCCTATCATGCACTATTAAGATACCTCCATACCAAATCTGGCGATCAGAAATGGCGACGTATCAGACTGTCCCTGTGATGAGCGCTACAGTAGGCAGGTTCCACCTCCCACTTCAGCGCACTTATCCCGGGTTATGGGTATGCACTCTGGATAAGAGCGTCTGCCAAATGCCATTAATGTAATATAGATGGCTCCATGGGATCAAAACGAACAAGGGACGTAGCCTACTGTGGAACACAGTTAGCACCTGGGTAGACGCATTATGTCCATCGGTTGGCGCAACAGAACAACATGGCAGACGTTGGTGAACTTTCTCTTATTCCTCCTAAACAGTCTACTGAAGTACGTTTTCGTACATTTGAGCCGAGAAATAAGCAATGCAATGGCTGAATCTTCATTCATATTTGGTCTGCGATGCCTAGTTTGAAAGTTTGATCTGAGTTGTGTGAAGCAGATGAGCTGCACTGGATGTAGAATAACCGGGGAGATTATTCTATGCAAACACAGGACTGTGCCTGTGATGAACAAGCCACGGCATAATGAATGGAGAGCATTGCATGCTGTATTTGGTGTCATTACACTTACACTTACAACTACTGTCACTGCTATGCTGACTTCTAAAGCATTTTACCATTACAGTCCTCCTGTTACTGACACCCGTTACTCATTCCTATGGTTACGCACTGTTACTGCTATACAGTTACTGCTACCTGGCCTGTGCCTTGAGCTGGCCTTGAGTCTTGCTGATACACCGTAATAACACCACTACTGTTACACACTGTTAATTTTACCCGTTCTCATCCTCTTATGGTCAAACACCGTTACTTTGGCCAATTCATACTGTCACACACTCGTTTACTGTCATACTGTGTTCCATACACTGTTACACTGTCACACACATTTACTGTCACATTTAGTGTCACACACATCACACACACCCTTTCTCACTGTCACACTGTATTCCATACACTGTTACACTGTCGCCTCTTCATACTATTACTGTCACACACATTTACTGTCACATTTAGTGTCACACACATCACACACACCCTTTCTCATTGGCACACACTCTCGCAATCAGGCTCATATCCTAAAAGAAATACAGGAAAACATACATATGCAGAAATATATGTAAAATGCCAACCGATGCTTGAGGCCAATGCAAATACATTGTGCCATCAAGCCGATTGTGTGGGCTCAGTTTGCCTAACGATACGGTGCATTCAGATTTCATAACATGATGCCAACTCCTGGTGCCGTCCCATCCGCTGCAGTGGGTGACAGCAGTTAAAAACTTTGTCATATATTGGGATTTGTCATACAAAGGATACCTGATTGACAGGAGAAAGATCCAGTATATCCAGGAGAAGGTATTTGTGGCAAAATAACAAAATAACAACCTAGTGGCAAATACTGAGGTCTGCTAACAGCAGCTGGATTGTCCCACAGTTTAATTTATTACAGTTAAAAATAAAAAGTTATAGCATATAGTGAGTGTTTAAATTGCTTTTGGAACAAATTGTGTTTTTTACAGGATTAATCTACAGTTGTATGCATCATTGAGGCAATGATGAATATAAAAACATCAAGTTGTTCATCTGCTACCAAGTGGATTTAGATGAGTCGAACGAACTGACAATGTGTGCATCATCACACATTTTTTTGGAATGCATTTTTCCTCAGAATCCCAGTGTTCTAGAACTCCACTGCTTTCAGTTACCGGGGCGGTGATTGTGACATCAGCATTAGAACGCTCAGTTAAGAACACTCGAATGATCTCACACCATAAACGGTTAATGCCTTCTCCTCGCTCCATCTCCCTGTGTGGAAGGTCTGGTGCCATTCACCAGCGCTCAGTCGCTGCTGCAAACCTCCACGTGCACATCGGCTCATAGGAGGGGTGGAGGCACACACGTGCTCTCCTCCGAAGCACGTGATGCCAGCCCACGCCTCTCGCCAGTCCGGCAGTGAGCTGGAGGAAGACTTGCGGGCAACCGGTCGACCGGTGGGGACGCAACTGAGCTATGATGAGATGCCCACACTTCCCTGGGCAAGGCTACACTGCAAAAAAATAGACAGTCTCAACAAATATTTTAGTGTTGTATCTTGACTACAAATCTTAGTTCTATTCCTCTTTTACCAAATGGGACAAAAATATTGCCAATGAGGTGAGACAGCTTGACTAATTTCACTTGTCATGCAAACTGTAACTTAAAACGAGCTAATATTTTCTCCTTGAGGGAAAAAAATTACTTTAATTGTCATTACAAGAGCGAACCACTTTGTTAGGACAGATGCCTTTGGCAGTGTAGAGCCGAACGGAGTTGCTGGGCGCAGTTGACACTGGCACGGTCCGGAGTCGATATTTGACCACCCTGTTTTCCCCTAGACAGCGGAGTATTGTGCCTGAACCCTGCCAGAGCTGTGCTGCTGATGACACATTGAGACTCGCTGAGTGTTTGCGGTCGCATTTGGGTCTGGGACATCGCGGGTGTAACACTTTCACACAAAGCCACACCACACCACAGACACTGCTCACACAAGCAGGCACGCTGACGCAAGTGCAAGAACCAGACCTGGGTGAAATACGCAAATGGTTTTTGATTCAAATACTTTTCTAGGCTTTACTTAGCTTGTCTTGGGACCTATTAAATACTTTCAAGTGCAAACCCCACCTTCTGGTCCTCTTGGCTGCCTCAGTTGCACCTGGCAAGATCAATCGAGTGCAGAAAAGTATTTCCGTACAAATAAATCACAGATTTGTATTATAGTTAGAACCAAACAGGCAAAACTGCGTTTTTGAAGCAGAGGGTGCTAGTATTGGTAATTCAGACCTATTTTCAATGTAAAGTCAATCATCAATTGCGGTCAAAATGCAAAGTCAATAATTTTTTCCCACAAGAAAAAATACTTACAATCTGTGTTTTTTATTCACCGAATGTTTCCCCGTGTGCCGATTTCCTTTAAATGATTGTGTAATTAGGACAATACGGCCAGACTGTGTGGACGGTTCTGGGACAGATTACGTGACTCTCTCTCACACGGTTAGTGGAGGAGCTTCCCTACTGCGCAGTCTCTGGCTCCAAATGTACAACATGGCGGCGTTCCACAGTTTCTAAATGCTTTTTACGAGCCCGTGGATAGTCAGTGGGTGACATAACAGGCACTTGGTCCATATTTTTTCTCCAGTCTATGGCAGGGGTGCCCAATCATGTGACATGGAGGGCCGAGAGCATGCAGGTTTTCATTCCGACCAATCACTAGACCAGCTGATTTCTGAAATGATTTCCCTCTTCTCTGGTTGAATTACATCACATGGCATTTAGCAGACGCTCTTATCCAGAGCGACGTACAACACAGTGCAGATCAAAGACAAGTACAAGTGCGAAGAGGACCTGAGAGGACAGTACAGTTCCGAGTCCTAGTGTAACCATACAGATATAATCGGAACCCTTGAAGAATACATCAGCTTACAAACTAGCATACCACAGTTGGCAGCTAGAATACCTGCCAGAGTACAACAATACAATAACTAATACAAAAAACAACATCTATACAACTATATAAGTGCCATTACAGTCTATGGCATATATAAGGCTAATCATGGTGGCGAGTTAGGGAGGGAAAGGTGTAGCCTGAAGAGATGAGTCTTCAGTCTGCGCTTGAAAGAGGTCAGAGACTCTGCCGTTCTGACACCCACCGGGAGGTCATTCCACCACCGTGGGACCAGGACAGACAGCAGTCGTGAGCGAGAAGTGCAGGTGTGGCGAGGGGGAGGCGCCAGACGGCACGAAGTGGCAGAATGGAGGGGTCTTGCTGGTGTATAGGTCTTGATGAGTGATTGAATATATATACAGGGGCTGATCCCTTAACTGCCTGGTACGCGAGCACCAAAGTTTTAAATTTGATGCGAGCCATAACAGGCAGCCAGCGGAGGTTGCTGAGTAGGGGGGTGACATGTGAATGTCTGGGAACATTGAATACCAGACGGGCTGCAGCATTCTGGATCAGTTGTAGATAAGTGTTAATAAGTGGAATGAGCTGGCGTAGTGATTGGCCGGAATTACTTTCGTCCCTCCGTGGCACGCGATTGGGCGCCCTCGGCCTGCGGTAAGAACGCCCGTAACAGGTGACGGACTGACCCAATTTCTCCCCCGGGAACCAGGAGGAGTCGGGCCAGGGGGAGGAGGCGGAGGAGGGCGGGCCGGAGGCGGGACTGGCGTTGGAGAGGAGGCGCGCCCCGTCCCTGGCGGAGCTGGACAGCAACAGCTCCTTCAGCAGCCTGGAGGAGGCGGAGGACACCCCCCAGCGCCCCGCGGCCCCGAAAGCGGCGCCCCCCGCCAAGCCGCCGCGCGCGGGCTCCGGCCTGCGCAGGATGAGCGCGGCCTTCGTCACGCTCTTCGCCCCGGAGAAGCGCGTGGCCCAGCTGGTGGACGAACTCTCCCAGGACCGCCGGTCCGCCTTCGGGGCCCTGGTCCAGGACTTCCTGCAGCAGCAGAGGAAGGAGCTGGAGCCCCCGGCGCAGGCCCCGGGGCCCGCCCTCACCCTGCTGCAGGGCCTGCGCCACTTCCTGTCCCAGGCCAAGTGCTTCCTGCTGGCCTGCGGTGAGCTGGAGCCCCCCATCGAGACCCTGGTGCCCGAGAAGGAGAAAGGTACGACTCTGCAGACACGGCTGTCAACTGCTTCTGTACCCTCAGAAATATGACGCACCTGATATGAGGCACCCTATATGAGGTACCCTACATAAGCATAAACTCTGCCACACAGACCTGCATATACACTCAGCTATTCAGACACACACACAAGCACACACACACAAACACACACAAACACACCCACACAAACCTGCCTATACACACACACTCACATGAACACACTTATGTACACACATGCACACAAACATTCACCTAGACACACACTCACCTGCCTATATATACTCACACACATGCACACAAACACACTCACACTTGCACAAACCTGCCATACACACATGTACAAAAACACACACTCACATGGACACAGTTGCACATATACAACCACATACTCACACACATGCAAACACACTCACATGCAGTATATGTACGTATGCACACGCGCACACATACACACTCCCACGTACGGGAGAGATGGAGAGAGCAAAATATAAGCCCAAAACAGATAGCATTCATATGACTATTTTCACTCCCTCACCTATTATGAGTAGGTGTATAAAACAGGGAACTGCTATAGCTAAGCAAAATGATACATGTAGCCCCGAGACAAAAATATATGCCCACTCTTTTGACAGACATAAACAGGAAAATAATGGGATTTTCTTTGAGATGTCATTATTTAACTCTGATGGCCTGCCACGTCGTGTCTGTTTTTGTGTGGACATTCATTCAGGATCACTTCTGACTGGTAGCCAATCAGTCACTCTGGTGTTTAAAACGTAAACCGGCTGTTAATTACATAATGAACACGCTCTCCAGACGGCCCGCGCCAAATCTTCTCGTTCTGGGAAATAGGACCACTTTGTTCCTTTCAACATAAAAAGACTACTCTCTTAAAATCTCTTCTTAATAAAACGGACTCAATAATCACAATCTTTTTTCGTCTTTCGCTGGGTTATGTACAACATAACTATAAACAATTCTGGCTTTGAGTCATAAAGCTGAAACTCAAATGTACGTAGTTCAGTACTCTGCTGTATTGGGTAACATATAGGTACGAGTCGCAGTAAACTGGGTATGTACCACAGTCATGCCACAAAAAAGCTAAGGCAAGGTGGCTATAATTGCAGCGGGGTTCGCGTGTGTCTTTGAACACGCCGAGCGCTTTTTCCACCGATATCCCCGCTGCGCGGAGTGGGGCGGTTGTTGGCGAGGCGGCGCGTTTCACAAGTGGCCACATTTGCTCGGTGATTTATTCTCCATTGCGTTGGTGGGCGCATTAGCATTTTTCTCTCCGTCGGTTATCATAAGAGATATCACAGTCCCACGCACGCGTTAAGGGCAGTACAGTTTTAACTTCGGCGCAGGCAGGAAGTGCAGAACGTGGAGCTGGGCTTTTGCAGATGAAATGCACGCTGGGTAATTTTGGCTGGGTCGGCAAGACTTGTGTAACCTTGGCTGGCAAAGGATTTTTTTTTCCCATAATGCAACTTAGACTGTCGCCCACGCACAGTGACACCTTCCTCAAACGGATAAATGTGTATGTGTGTGTGTGTGTCTAGCCCTGACAGCATGTGTGTGTGTGTGCGTGTATATCTATCCCTGACAGTGTGTGTGTGTGTCTAGCCCTGACAGCATGTGTGTGTGTGTGCGTGTATATCTAGCCCTGACAGTGTGTGTGTGTGTGTGTCTAGCCCTGACAGCGTTTGTGTGTGTGTGTGCGTGTACAATGGGGGAAATAAGTATTGAACACATGAACATTTTGTCCAGTAAATGTATTTCCAATGAGCCTATTCAAGTGAAATTTGCACCAGACTTTGGTATTAACTCAAAAAATCCAGACAAAAAAAATCTAAACATTAAAGTCCATATGTAAATAAAGTTATGTGTAATAAAGTGGAATGAAACAGGAAAAAAGTATTGAACACACTAAGAAAAAGCAGTACACCACAGCAAGGAAAGGCAAGGAACCAGCTGAAAACCATAACTAATTAGGAGGCAACTGTACCTCCAATCTGTGCTAATTAATGTCAGCTGGGTTAGAATATATTGATGGGCTATAAAAGGTTTTTTTTTTTGTTACCAAGGTGCCACACAAGAAACATCTAATGATGGGTAAAAGTAAAGAGCTCTCTCGAGACCTTCGCAATCAGATTGTTGCAAAACATGAACATGAACATGAAAATGGAATTGGCTACAGACGTATTTCACAACTTCTGAATCTTCCTGTAAGCACCATTGGGGGCATTATCCATTATCCATTAAGTGGAAGCAACATCACTCCACCATCAACCAGCCACGCACAGGAGCGCCTCGCAAGATTTCTGATCAGGGAGTCAGAAGGATACTTAGAAGAGCAGCCAAAGGGCCAAGGACCACTAGGAAAGAGCTCCAGAAAGATTTGGAGGCAGCAGGTACAACTGTGACAGAAAGGACAGTAGGCAATGCACTCCACCGCCATGGCCTCTGTGCACGCTCAGCCCGCAAGACTCCACTACTGAAAAAAAGACATGTTGAAGCTCGTTTAAAGTTTGCCAAACAACATTTGGACAAGCCAGTGAACTACTGGGAGCATGTACTCTGGTCAGATGAGACCAAAATTGAACTTTTTGGCTGTCACACATCAATACTTTTTTTCTATGTCATTCCACTTTATTACACATAACTTTATTTACATATGGACTTTAATGTTTAGATTTTGTCTGGATTTCTCGAGTTAATACCAAAGTCTGGTGCAAATTTCACTTGAATGGCCTCATTGGAAATACATTTACTGGACAAAATGTTGATGTGTTCAATACTTATTTCCCCCATTGTACATCTAGCCCTAACAGCATGTGTGTGTGTGTGTGTGTGTGTGTGTAGATCTAGCCCTAACAGCATGTGTGTGTGTGTGTAGATCTAGCCCTAACAGCATGTGTGAATGTGTGTGTAGATCTAGCCCTAACAGCGTGTATGTATGTGTGTGCGTGTGCACTTCCAGATCTGGCCCTGGAGAAAGCCATGTTCGGCTGTGTGCTGAAGCCTCTGAAGGCCCAGCTGGACCAGGCCCTGCTCTCTCTGCACACCAAAGACGGCTCCATGCAGCGGCTGGCCGACAGCCTGAGGGACGGCCAGCAGGGGGCAGCAAAGCGCTTCGGGGTGCTTGTGGGCGTGCCCGACGCCCACGGCCTGGAGAGGATGAAGCAGAAGCTAGTGCTAATGCAGCGCACACACTCCCCCATAGACAAAGTGCTGCTGCTGCTACAGGTCTGCAAGGGCATCTACAACGCCATGGGCTCCAACCCCCGTAAGTCGTGCGCTAACTTACACACTCATTTACGCACTAATTTACACACTAATTTAGAAGGAAATTTACGTGCCGATTTACACACTCATTTACAAGTGAAATTTACACATACATTGACACACTAATGTGCACACAAATTTAGAAGGTAATTTACATGCTAATTTAAAACTATTTTGTAGAATTCATTTCATTGTAGTGTTTACATTCAAATTATATATGCACTGTACCACAAAAATGTATTGATATGTTGCATTATAATGTGTAAAGGTGTAGCATTATAAAAAACAATTCCACTAAAACCTTGAAATTATGCCAAAAAAAAGAAAAGGAAATTCAGAGAAATAAAATCAAATACAGAACATGAAAGAATGTTTTTTATTATTTTGTGTAGCAGCTAAGATAATTCTTTTGAAATGTCAGAAGGCAAATCTATTTGTTTCCTGACCTGTTGAGGCTACTAAACTTGTGGGTATTCATTTTAAGAATTGAATGCACTGTATGCTTCTACTACTCTACAGGCAATGGAAATATCACTGTTGACGAATACTGGTGTGGGCGATAGCCGATAGGTTTTTACCTGCAAGCAAGTTAGTGCACTCAGTGGAAGCCATGCTAAGCTGTTTATGGACCTTGAAACCAAACACTATACCAAGCTCACATTTTAAACAAACTTAAAGGTCCATACGACTACCACCTACCACCTAGTGTGCTGGAGTGTGTCTCGTAAAGCAGGTCATGCCCTTTTCCATATGCTTATAAACCAAAGCAGCCGACGGCTTCAAGCAGTTTGTAACAATCTGTGTCTGTGGCATGGCGTAATGTCACCGGGCAGACGTACATTAGCCAGTTATGTACTCTTGTTAGCTAGAAAATGCGTCAAGACAATATAGGAACCCCATTCTCTTGCAATGTCGGATGACAAAGAAGAATGGGGCGTTATATTTGGAAAGAGATGTTGCTGTTTCAAAGGCACATTTGCCTTTTTTCTGGCACGTTGACAACGAGCTGCATCTAAAAAAGTTGTCAAATCTAGAGAATTTGTCAGATCTCAGTGAAACTAATGGATAGATAGTTATCTGGATGGATAGATAGTAACATAACATAACATAACAGTGATAACAGGCAGTTCAGCTCAGCAATGCTCGCCTTGTCCTACTACTAACGTATACCTTCAGCTTAGTGTACCTAACAGCTGTATTGTTTCTAGCATCATATCAAGCCTGGTCTTGATAGCACTCTGGGTAAGTGGAAACATACTTTAATTTAATTTGTTGGTGAAGTGCCCCTTTCAAGATTGACTTCAGGAGAACAGTAGCATTGGCAGAGACACGAGACAAGGGTGTGTGTACATGGTAAATGGTTGGCATTTATATAGCGCCTTTATCCAAAGCGCTGTACAATTTATGCTTCTCATTCACCCATTCATACACACACTCGCACACCAACGGCGATTGGCTGCCATGCAAGGCACCGACCAGCTCGTCAGGAGCATTTGGGGGTTAGGTGTCTTGCTCAGGGACACTTCGGGGGCAGTCACAGTATTTGTGATAAATACTGTGACCGTAAATAGCCCCCCCCCCCAGGACAATGTGCCCTGTCGCTCCCCTGATTGCGGCCCTTAGGAATTGAAGCAGTTTTGTTGTGAAAAGAATGGCCATTAATTTTCACTCCCCACCCCTCTCCTATTCCTCTGGCTCCGTGTCCAGGACAGGAGTTTGGGACGGATGAGTTCCTGCCCGTGCTGTCCTATGTGCTGGTGCAGTGTAACCTGCCCCAGGTCCTGCTGCAGGTGGAGTACATGATGGAGCTCCTGGAGCCGTCCTGGCTCACCGGGGAGGGTAAGAAAGGGACCTCAGGTGGAGCGGATTTATCATGATGTTACTGTTACCAGAGCACTCAGCACCACTTACACCTGCATGTACACGCACACGCACACACCACACACCCACACACACTCTCACACGTACGTACGCACACACGCGCACACGCACATGCGCACACACACTGACCGACACACTGACCTGCGCATACACACATGCACACACCACACACCACACTCACACACACACACTCACACGCACACGCACACGCACACGCACACACACACGCACACAAACACATGTGCACACACGCATGCTCACAAATGCACACACACACTTGCATATACACACAGATACCGTTTGACACTGAGTGAATTTGAATTTATGTGTAAAGTGTAATTACATTCAATTTAGCAGATGCTCTCACCTTAATTAACACCTTAAAATATTTGTTTTGCTCTATACAATATATGCCTATGGCTCCATATTTTCTGAACTAATTCAGGTAAACAAATTCATGTATGTGTACCTTGGCAGCGCTTCCCCTAGGATTCAAGCCAGAAACATGTAGATTACAGGCCCATTTCCCAAGCCATTGCAGTACCCTGACACCCATGACATCAGACATCAGCTATGCTACTGCGAACCAATGAAAACCCCTCTAATCTGATTGGCAGGAGGTTACTACCTGACCAGCATCTACGCCAGCCTGTGTCTGATCCAGAGCCAGTCTGAACCGGTTCCGCCCAGTGGGGTGACCCGCGAGGCCCAAGAGTCGCTGAAGGAGTGGACCCGACGTCGGTCCCAGGAGGCCCAGAACCAGAAAGACACCCAGCAGAACCAGGTCAGTGTGACAAGCACAACCAGGTCAGTATGACCAGCACAACCAGGTCAGTATGACCAGCACTACCAGGTCAGTGCCCCAGCACAACCAGGTCCGTGTGACCAGCACAACCAGGTCAGTGTGACCAGCACAACCAGGTCAGTGTGACCATCACAACCAGGTCAGTGTGACCATCACAACCAGGTCAGTGTGACCAGCACAACCAGGTCAGTGCCCCAAGCACAACCAGGTCAGTGTGACCAGCACAACCAGGTCAGTGCCCCAAGCACAACCAGGTCAGTGTGACCAGCACAACCAGGTCAGTGCCCCAAGCACAACCAGGTCAGTGTGACCAGCACAACCAGGTCAGTGCCCCAAGCACAACCAGGTCAGTGCCCCAAGCACAACCAGGTCAGTGCCCCAAGCACAACCAGGTCAGTGTGACCAGCACAACCAGGTCAGTGCCCCCAGCACAACCAGGTCAGAGGCCCTCAGGCTACCTCCACACTGGCGGTTTTAGTTTCAAAACTTTTCGGAAACGTCTTCGAGGTTTTCACTACCTTGGCCTGTCTGCACACATTACTCTGTCTGCACCGACTCTGATCTGTAAGTAAAGCCTGATTCATACTTTGTCGGCGGAGCTTTCCGCAAAGTGCTTTTTGTCGAATGCTTTCCGCACATTTTGCATTTATACCTTGGCGAAGGTCTGTGATGAGGCTTCTGCTGTCTCTATGGTAACTAGAGCGAATGTTTACATTTTTTGAAAACACAGCTGCGCCTGGCGTAACCGATCTATGACAATGAGTTTCAGTGTTCCATCTGGCGGTCCGATCCACACCGCGTGACAAAGTATGACTGTACACGACATAACAGAATTGTAGTGGTGCGGGACACTAAGTCTAGCGATAAGCTGTACTCTGAGCACACGGCAGCCTGTGTGTTGGCATTTGTGCTGAATGGCGGTAACACTCTACACCAGCATAGTGTGACTAGGGGGGTTTGGTGGTGTGTGTTCTGACTAGGGGGGTTTGGTGGTGTGTGTTCTGACTGGGCGGGGTTAGCGGGTGTGTGTTCTGACTGGGCGGGGTTTGGTGGCGTGTGTTCTGATGGGGGGGGGGGGGTTTGGTGGTGTGTGTTCTGACTGGGAGGGGGGTTTGGTCATGTGTGTTTTGACTGGGGGGGTTGGTGGGTGTGTGTTCTGACGGGGGAGAGTTTGATGGTGTGTTTACATTACATTACATTACATTACGTGGCATTTAGCAGACGCTCTTATCCAGAGCGACGTACAACAAAGTGCAAATCAAACACAAGTACAAGTGCAAAGTGGACCTGAGAGGACAGTACAGTTCCGAGTCCTAGTGTAAACATACAGAAATTCAGAACCCTTGAAGAGTACAATCAGTGTTCTGACTGGGGGGGGGGTTTGGTGGTGTGTGTTCTGACTGGGGGGGGGGTTTGGTGGTGTGTGTTCTGACTGGGGGGGGTTGGCGGGTGTGTGTTCTGACTGGGGGGGGTTTGGTGGTGTGTGTTCTGCAGAGGTTTGCGCGGGTGCTGTTCCAGGACGGCGAGTGCAGCATCGTGCGGACGGTCCTCTGGAAGGCGGGGGACTCGGTCGAGGCCCTGGCCCGCCTCTGCGTCCTCAAATTCGGGGTGTCGGAGCCGGAGCAGTACAGCCTGTACTGGCGGGACGGGGGCGAGACGCGGCCCGTGCCCCCCCAGGCCCAGCCCACCGACCTGCCCTCCTGCAGCGGGCACGGCCCCACCCTGGCCTTTCTGCGCTCCGACCAGGACTTCGGCAAGGCCCGCAAGCTGACCAGAGGGGGCGCTGTGGACCTGGGGGAGTCCGTCTGCGAGGAGTAGGGGGTTGCGGCCTGCTTTTTTGTGATGGTTTGCGTGTGTGTATGCGTGTGTGTGTGTGTGTGTGTGTGTGACAAAGGGGTGTGTCTTTGTCCCCCTCCTCCTCTTCCCAGCTACAACGTGGCCAGACGTGTTCGTTTTGTTTTGTCTTTATCCTTTGGTGATTGGCTGTTGAAACCCCTGTTGTGGTCGGGCGCTCAAGAGCGCACCCCAGTGGTCAAGGAGGGCGGCTGACCCGCACTAGTATGCGCGTGGATGAAATTACCCTAAATATCCCACTCCGCGCACCCACGAAAAAAAACAAACCGAATATCCTCGAAAGAACCATCTGTAGCTTTTATTGGAGCAGTCACCAAGTCCAAGCCGTCACCAACGCTGTGCACTGTATATGCTGATATCTTAAGCTTTGAATCGATTCAGGCTTTAGTTCATCCTCCCAGTCATAAACTGACGATGGCGTAACAGCGAGACAGTCATTGATCGGATGATATGGGGGGGGGGGGGATGATGGCTGCAGGCACGCCAGAAATCAAAAGGCCACCTCCGCCCAATCTGTGCATCGTGATCGTCACAGCCATATAAGGTCAGAACTGTTACCCTGAGTAACTGTCAGTCTATCCTGGTGATGATGTCAGCTTTGCCTGCATCATCATGGTGCCAGATATGAAAATGTAAAAATACTTTTGAAAATCTACTTTAAATGTAAGACTTTAATTCTTTTGGGAAGGGTTATATAACTGCTTTTTTTAGACTCATTAACACTGGAGACAGCACCGTTTCCCTGCAGCACTGTCACACCGAGGCATTGTGTTAAAGCACATTACACTGAGTCCTCAAGGTTGCTGCAACATATTTCTGAGAATAACATCACAAAATGAAGGAGGCTAACCGTATCTCGGTGAAAGTTTGAAACCGCAATTTAGACGTGCATCAGATGGCCACTACAAAGAACGAAAACTTCAATGCTTACAGATAATTCCCCACGATGTCATTTTTTAAGAGCGTCACAGGTTCTTTAAAAGAGGAACCGGGATAAGAAAGCAACACAAATACATTTGTGGTGGTATTGGGGAACAAGTGTTTTGTTTTGGCATCAGAATGCTTGCGTCACCAAAGGAACAGCACTATAATGTACAGTGATAGACTAAAGGCCAAATAAGCATCCATATGCTTGAAGCGAAACCTGTTTAGCCTTATTTTAATAACACCACAACAGTATTAGACCAACAAGGTCAGCAATTTCTGAATAGAAAAACAGGGAAATAAATGCTTTCAGACCAATTATTGTGTCTGAAATAGAAAGGACTACAGAAATTAAGTGAGGTCAAGTCTTACACCGCTGTTCCAATGGGAAATATTTGATCCTACACACAAAAAGCTAGTGTGCAGGAGAACTACAAAATTAGGAGGCGGTGAGGCAGTGATTAAAAGCTAAATGTAACAATATTGAAAGTGGATGCTACCTGTCGCCCACTGAGGAGTGTAGCTGGGGACACAAAACCACAAACTATCACAAAGACACTCTTCCCCTAGAGACAGTGCCACGGTTAAGCGAACTTGTTCCACAGAAATGTGACATAAGTAAAGATAAAAGAAACTTGTGTGCCAAATATCAAGGGTGTGTATGTGTGTGTGTTTGTGTGTGGTGGGGGGAGGGGGGGGGGGGGGAATATTTTTTTAAATAGAAATTACATGACCGTGTCGGTGGAATCCCATCCTGAATGTAAAAGGCCCATTTTCTGGCATTTCAAGCCTGTCGGGAGGCTGACAAAGTATTTAAGTGTATGGATACTCTTCGTTATTCTCCCAGACCCCAGTCCTGGAGGCTAAACTGCACTCTTTGCCAAGTTTACCAGCCTTCAGATGCAGTTATAAAAAGCCTCGGAATGAAGGCATGTCTAGTACAAAAAAACAAAACAAAAAAAAACAACTGAATGCACAATTTCTTATGTGAGCGAAATTTGATGTGAATACGACAGTACTGCTGTTTGTTGTTCTTCCGTTGTACTCATCTTTTGGGGGACAGAACTGTGCGTTCTGTTTTCCAAACTGTTCATGGAATTCACAAACAAAATATTTTAAAAACATAAAAACCGAAAAAAAAAAGAAAAAAAAAACTCCCACAAAATTTTTTGCTTTTTTGTATATCCTAATATACAACGCATCATTGGTAAAAGCCTGATGAGTGCAAGGTCGCCCCCTTGTGGTGGTTGAGTGAACATATGCATAATGGACATTCTCAACATCATCTGACTTTTCGATCATACTTATTTTGTATAAATTAGCCGTCTAATTGAATCATTGATCTAAATGTATTTTGTTTTGAGCTACAGAAGAAAAAAATGTCATGCTCTTAAAATATATTTCGTTGACAGTGATACAAACTCTGCTACATTGAGATTAAATGCATGCTGTATCTGTGTGCAATGATATACAGGTGTAGTGTGTGGTGCATGTATGACTTGTGTTCTGAACAGGACAATGCCAGTGCATCCATGAGTTATCTGATTGAATAACAATGCGCTTTATTTGTGCTCTGTAAAAACAATTTAACAATAAATGCAATAAAATGAAGGTATGTATGCAAAGCGAAATTGCCAAGTAGGTTTTATGTTTGAATCTCCCGTAACTGCAAATTGTTGTTGTTGTTTTTGTTGTCATTAAGTTTACAATTTGAGTATTTGGCAGACGCTTAAATCAGGCAACCAAATCCCTAGTGTTGATAAGCAAAGTTACTGTCAAGTCTATAACCCAACACTGGAACAAATCAGATAAAATACATTATGCCATGTAAATGAAATTGAAGGTACAGATATTTGACAGTACCGGTTTTAAACACGTGGTTCAGATACGGTTTCTTGCAGACCGGTGCCGTGGCGCTGAACATAAATGCTTATTTCTCAATGCCACAGTGACCGCGGTTAAGAAGCAACATTGCGACTATCGAGGACGGGAAGCAAGTGCGCCCAAATAGACCAAGAATCACTTTTCCCATATAGCCAAGATAGTTTCCCCAAAATAACTGTTCCTGTTCTGTCATATTAGGATGGCTGATCACACATCAACTGTGTGGAATGATGTAACTGACAGTAATTGAGACTGGACATTCTCTGCCCGATGTTTTCTGGAAAAGACGACATTAGGTGAGCTATCTATTCAGAATATCTAGCGTAATGCAGTGTAATTATTTTAATCAGGTTAATATCAGATTACTGTGAGTGTTACACGTTACACATGTTAACGCCATTTGTGTTCATCGCTGGACCAACATCGTCGAAAATATTTGGCTAGCTAATTAGGTACGTTAACTGTCTAACAAAAAAAATAACTAGCTAGCCAGCCAGCCGGCGATCAGTGAAGTTCAGAGACGAGAGAGACAGTTCCAGAAGAAACGATGTAGGCCTCTGCTTCTGAAGGATTGAGATTCATATTTTTAATAATATAATTCTAGGCTCCTTCGTTTATTAGCTCTACTATTATTTATACGATATGAGAGTAGGCCAGAGCTGCTTAGTAGCGCAGTTGGAGCTTGCTTTCTATGCTCTATTTAATGTTACTAGATTTCGACTATTTCTATATTCTTTTCATGTTACGACACAAAATTCAAACACTTTTGGTAGAAATCACACACATTTGCTTAAAAATAATTTCATTTATTTGAAATGCATACATCATATATGTACAAACAACAAAACAAAAAACCCTACAGGTTGCTTCTATAAGTCTTAGCAGGTAAGTATCTCTCTGTCCTCAAAGGCACAGGAAAAAGTCCTTTGAATTAAACCAGAGTTGTGCATCAGTTACATTTTCTCCTGCTCATTTTGAAAGCCACAGCCATTTTTTTTCCAAAGCTCCTGCCAAGTTTTCATATTCAACTTGAAATAAACAATTCATTTTCAAACTATTTTTTAGTCCCTAGTTGAAAAACCACTATAGAGGAGTGCAGAAAGTATTTTCTGTGTTCTTTATTTTGCATAAATCTGCGGGGGCTTTACCATGGCCACAATACCTCACAGAAGAATGTCTGAATGATAACAAAAGGAACTTCTGTCTACAGTCAGAATTATTTTAAATGAGTTTTCTCATGGCACTGCCACTAAATTGGATTCTGCCAAGTATAGAGGGACCATCCAGTTGCAGATGGATGAACCTTAATTTGCACTTGTCAGTCACAGAAAGATATCAAATACAGGTGCACTTAGCAGTATAAAGCCCTCATCAACACTGAAGATATACAAGACGCACATTGTGTACAAGAGAGGGCAGAAAGAAGGATCGGTACAGAAGTACAGAAATGTGGCGCCATAAATATAGTACCAAAGGATTTCTTACTCTCATGTACAGATTTAGTGCTAAGTTGAGTCGGAAGTGTAGTCCACCGGATTTCCCAGTTCAGTTCCACTCCAACACCAGGCTACTCTGACCGTCCTGTATATTATGGGCAACATTTTACAAAGGGCAGAATGGCACACACAACTCTGAGCCTTATCATTCTATTTCTATAGCTCAGAACAGCGCAAACCAGAATGCTGAGACAACCTATCCTTCTATTTCTACAGTTCGGAACTACCCAAATCAATGCTGAGACAATCTATCCTTCTATTTCTACAGTTCGGAACCACCCAAATCAGAATGCTGAGACAATCTATCCTTCTATTTCTACAGTTCGGAACGACCCAAATCAGAATGCTGAGACAATCTATCCTTCTATTTCTACAGTTCGGAAGAGCACAGGGAAAGGGCCTTCCTAGCCACAGCAAAGCGTATAGAAACTTTGCCCTTACGTTGTAGAAACTCTGCGAAACACAGCGGGAACTTATTACTGCTGGGCCGCTGACAGCAAAGAGCAGAGAGGAGAATAAATATTAATGAAATAACCTCAGTGACTGACAGGTGGGAGAATTGGAACGGCGGCACAGAATTCTGGCAGATGCTTCCACCGCAGAAAAATAATTACATTTTGAAGCCATGCAATGATTCTTTATTCCCCCTGGAATTAATCATCTACCTCTTTTAGACAAGGAGAAGTCCGGCACAATCTGATGTACATCCATAAAAGCTGGCAGAGACGGCCAGCTCAAGCTCTGTGTGAGGCCACAGAGATTGTAGTTGTATTCCTCTGAATCTTCCCACGTCTACAGAAAAGAGTGCACAGACTGAAGCCTTCAAACGCAAACAACCATCAAATTATTTTTAGTCCCCAACACTGAATAATGATGCCTGGTGTACCATATGTGTTATGTAATAAGATTCATTATAGTTCTTTACTGATTGTTTTTGGGCGTTTTTTTTGTCAAAATGTCAAATTTGTGTAATCTGAGATGCACTGTCAAAGCTTTCATATTCACAGATTAAGCAGTGTGTTGCACATGAAGGGCAGTTCCTCTTATTCTTAGAGTATGAAGTTTTACCCCCTCCACCTGATTGTCTTTTAGCACGGTAATGTGTGAAATTCACCACCAGAGGGAGACAGCACACAAATCAAACTACAGTGACGTTGAATCAAATTCCTGAAGCCCTGGTATGGCATCTGCCATCTTGATTTGTAATTGCTATTCTTGTGTTATCGATACACATTGTTTTGTATGATCTTTGGTATCATCCACTTTTGTTTCTGTTATTTCACATTCTTATTTCTGTACTCTGGTACTTGCCTTTTTGCCTTTCTATCTTTTGTTGTAAAACTGTTCACATTTCCCTTATTCATATGATTCACTTGTCCATTGTGCATGGTGAGTTTCACAAAACGTCAGTAGATACAAGTGCAAAGTACACTGCAAAGCCCAAACCGCAATATACAATTTAACCCAAAGGAAAATTAAAGAATAATCCTCACCGAAATGTAAGAAAATATGTCATGGTGGTATGAGTGTCCAAACATTTGATAGCTGTGTGTGTGTCTGTGTGTGTGTGTGTGTCCATGTCTAAGAACACAGAAAACACAGAAGTTTTCCCAAAAGCATCTTCTCCGTTTTCACTCAGTCATAAACAGGAGTGTAATATGCCTGGTCCTCTGTACATCACCATACAGCTATTCTAGAGCACCAGTCGAGCCATCGGCAGGCCTGTGGATAAGTGCTTGTGTCTGATGCGGCAGTCACTGTCCCGCTTCCACCCCGTTCCCCACCTCAGTATTCTCCGTGCAAACGGTCTCAGCTGCACCTACGTTCCCCGTTCTGCACAGACTCTCACCGTGCGACAGGTTATTCGTTACAGACTACAGGACGGCAGATGACAGATTAGCGCATCAGCGCCACCCGGCGGGTCTGTATCTAAACGAGTTTGTCTTGGGTCGGGACTCAGGGCTCAAACTCGCTGTCGCTGCTGACAGATATTTCGGGGGTGGAGGCCCGGGTCCCGTGGGGGCCGGTGCCCGAGCTGCAGTCGCTGGTCTCGGGGCTGCCTGGGCGCCTGGGCGGGGAGTGGGGCAGGTGAGGCCGGAGGTCCTGGGAGCTGCCGTCCAAAGAGGTGCCCGCGGGCATGAGACTGGGGTCCTGCTGCAGTCTGGACCAGAGGGAGGGAGAGAGAGAGAGTGAGTCACCTGTCCACCATTTTGTTTTGAAGACTTCCATCCATCCATCCATTATCTGAACCCGCTTATCCTGAACAGGGTCGCAGGGGGGCTGGAGCCTATCCCAGCATACATTGGGCGAAAGGCAGGAATACACCCTGGACAGGTCGCCAGTCCATCGCAGGGCACACACACCATTCACTCACACACCATTCACTCACACACTCATACCTATGGGCAATTTAGACTCTCCAATCAGCCTAACCTGCATGTCTTTGGACTGTGGGAGGAAACCGGATTACCCGGAGGAAACCCACTCAGACACGGGGAGCACATGCAAACTCCGCACAGAGAGGCCCCGGTTTTGAAGATGAAAATGAATTGTTTATTTCATTGGTAAGCAATCTGAAGGAATTGCCCTTGCATCTAGTATCTAGTATTTGAAATGAGGGGGCAGCCTCTGGCCTAGTGGC